>NC_059478.1:909090-1212121 GCF_018139145.2 Gymnogyps californianus
TTGCCTTGTTATTTCCTTGTAGTTTCACTGTACTTTGGCACTGGACAGAAATTATCTTGTACTCTTATGCTGATCTTTCTTTCATAAGGATTTCAGAATAGAGGCAAATTAACAAAGCTGATAAAGTCCTAGGGAAAATTCTATTGTGTGTCCTATAGTGAGAGCTGAAGAAGCTGGCATACAAAGAAAAGGACCTCTTATCTCTTAATTTTGTATTTAGTTCATTGCCTACCTTGATAACTTACGGAATGTGCTTGCCAATTTTTTTTTTTCCCAATAATATCTTTAAAATAAACTAGAACAGTATAGATTCATTTGTAGGATTCATTTACGTATAGATTTTGGCCATAGCTCAGGAAAGCACTCAGGCATATTTTTGGATCCATTTCTCTTCAAGACAACGTATAAGCACCTGAGCAAAGATAAACACACAGGTAAGTGTTATGAGAAGCACTTAGGTAAACTCAAAATCTGAACTGAACAAAGGTCTTTCTTCATCTAGCTGTAAGTTAATCTGGAAAGTCAATTCCCCTTCTGTTTTCCTCTTCCTTCAAAGAAAAGGCAGAGCCAAAGCTGCCTGTCAGCGATGCTGGTGGTGCCTCTGTGAAAAGGTATTTAAGAAAGGGCAAAAATTCTGGACTGGCAGAGGAGCGAGGGAAAAAAGTGTGAGAGACAGCCCTGCAGACACCAAGGTCAGTGAAGAAGGAGGGGGAGGAGGTGCTCCAGGAGCTGGAGCAGAGATTCCCTTGCAGCCTGTGGAGAAGACCACGGTGGAGCAGGGGAAAAGTATGAGGAGGAAGGAGCGGCAGAGAGGAGCTGTTATGGACTGACCACGGCCCCCATTGCCCATCCTCCTGTGCTGCTCAGGGGTGGGGGAAGAGGTAGAGGAGCTGGGAATGAAGGAGTGAAGTTGAGCCTGGGGAAAAGCAGGGGGAGAACATGCTGTTTTAATTTTCTGTCTTTGTTTCTCATTTACCAACTGTATTTTAACTGGCAATAAATTAAATTTCCCCACGTCGAGTATGTTTGGCCCATGACAGTAACTGGTAAGTGATCTCCTTGTCCTTATCTCAACCCACGAGGTTTTTCATCTTATTTTGTCTACCTGTCCTGTTGAGGAGGGGAGTGAGAGAGCTTGGGTGGGCATCTGGCAGCCAGCCAAGGTCAACCCACTGCAAGCATAAATTGTTTCTGTCACGGGAGGTACAGGGAGCACTTTCTGCATGGTTCATAGTACAATTTCTACCAGCTTCAATGGTTAAGAGTTAGGTCGCTGTGAATGTACTTAGAAATCTTACCTTTATGATGATACATTACCAAAAGAAGTTTTAAAGAAACTTTTCTCAAGCTACTCAGAGACTGAAGTTTAAATATTTGTGATTGTTGAGGAGAAGGAGAGCTTATATACACTTACCTCCAGGAAAGGTTTTCTGTGACAAAAATAAGACTGTATTTAAGACTGGCCAGAGACATCAGTCATTGTAATGACATGTTTTGGGAGAGGATTCTTTAAATAATACTGGAGAGTGTCTGAGTAGGATGAGAATAACTTCTTTTCACGAAGAAACTAGTAGGATCACTTTGCATGTCCTTTAGCTAACTTGAATGAAAAATCCTATAGAAAACTTGTTAGGATAATGGTTTTACTTTTCCAGCACTGCAAGATGTTGCAGGTGATGATACAGTAATTACTGTGCAACGAGCGCATTAAGAAACAGCATAACTTAAAATGACTTCATTGTTCCAATTGCTGATTTGAGAATGGAAAATACTCCCAGTACTATTATAAGCAGTGGATACATTGGCAAACTTTCCAGAAGAGTTCTTTGATGCTTGCAAACTTTACAACCCTACAAGAAGAGAAATTGTTTAACTAAGCCACTGTAAAGTGCACCACAATTCCCTGTGACAAGTATAAAATACTACTTTATTATATTACTTTATTTATCAGGCACCTTTTTATCAACTGTTGCAGAAGGTACCTTGCAGAATAAGATCACCTACATGCAAACATACGAGATGAATGAACTGCAGTGCTGAAAGAACGGGATGTTAAAAAAAATATTTGAAAGACATTTATCTTGCATTTCTATAGAATCATTTAACATTTGAAAAAACCCTAAGATCTGGTGGCCATCAGTACATGTTGCTAAGTTCATTTCTTCACAGGCTTCTAAAAATAAAAGCAGCTTGTTATTATAAGAAGAATTTTGCATTTTGGAAGAACTGGAAGATTTGAGTGTATGTATAGTTTTTTCAGTTTAATGGCAGGTTTATATTATATGCAGTTTAAATGCAGTCCTTAAATATACTTGCAATTGAAGCTGATTGCAAACTGTCAGTGAAATGCCTGGTAAATTTTGTCAGAAATTGTCATATAGAAAGTGAAGATGAAAAAGAGCAAATTTTCTCAGATCTAGAGTAAAATTTTTAGTTAGCCGGCTTAGTTCAGTTAGCCAGCAATCTGCAAGGCAGGGTACAGAGGATCTGATCCAGCAACAAGCGTCTGCCCCATGTGGTTCAGAAAAAGAAGTATTCAGTAACCCAAATATCCATTGACAACTGAAATGATCTAGCGTCTGATCTACTAGCTACTTTTGCCACAGAAATTGTTCTAATTAAAACCTTATATGTTCTGGATTACTTCTAATTTGCAAGCAAATCAGGAACAATTTTACTCTATTTTATTTCATCCAGTTTTATTTTGCTGACATTATGAAAAATATGTATTTCCATACCAGCTTGGTTTTCCACGTTTTAGTAATTCTTTAAACACAAAACACATTAAAAAAATTCCAAGTTATAAACAGTTGACCTTACAGCTATAATCGAGCTCTGTGTGATAGCATTCCACAGATTAGCAGCATCTCTCCTGCCATGCTGTCACAATACTACAGGGCAGTATTAGAGCTCTGCAGGGGCCATGTGTGCAAACTTACAATAAGCCAGAATTTTTTAACCAAAAAGTTCCAACCTCACTAGGATCAAAGCATATCAAGTAAGCATAAGAGATAATAGCAGGCAACGTGGATGGAGGATTAAGGCAGTGATAAGGTCCTTCAGTTATACTTATCAGTTGTGTGCCTAAAAGTGGATGATGAAGCCACCATCTATCTACAACCAAAGCAAGCTGGATGCTGCACAGTCACATCCACGTCACGTGGCATATGCATGGGGTCCCACAGGTTCTTACCCACAGGTGCTAAAGCCTTTTAGGTTCCCAAATAAATCTCCACCTGCATTACGTAAGACTTTATCTTCACTTAAGATGTCAAATATCAATAAATCGTATTATCCACCTCCAGCAGGGGCTCTACCTACCCCCCACTGGGTTCACTGATCCCATACACACTTTACTGCAAAATCACAGAGCAAAATGAGTCCATGAGAGCCTCCATGTTTCTGTGAATAGCTGATTTTTGTGTGTGTTCAGTGTCGTGGTTTAACCCCAGCCGGCAACTAAGCACCACGCAGCCACTCGCTCGCTCTTCCCCCACCTAGCTGGGATGGGGAGGAGAATCAAAAAACCCTCAAACCTCATGGGTTGAGATAAGAACAATTTAATAATTGAAATAAAATATAATAATAATAGTAATGAAAAGGAAGATAACAAAAAGAGAGAGAAATAAAACCCAAGGAAAAAAAAACCAAGTCATGCACAATGCAATTGCTCACCACCCGCTGACCGATGCCCAGCCAGTCCCCAAGCAGCGATAGGCACCTCCCGGCCAACTCCCCCAATTTATATACTGAGCATGACGTTCCATGGTATGGAATATCCCTTTGGCTAGTTCGGGTCAGCTGTCCTGGCCATGCTCCCTCCCAGCTTCTTGCACACCTGCTTGCTGGCAGAGCATGGGAAACTGAAAAGTCCTTGGCTTAAGATAAGCGCTACTTAGTGACAACTAAAACATCAGTGTGTTATAAACTTTATTCTCACACTAAATGCAAAACACACTGTACCAGCTACTAGGAAGAAAATTAACTCTGTCCTAGCCAAAACCAGGACAGTTCAGCCACAAGTAGAGTAGAGTAACAGGAAAAGTACAAACTGTGTTCAGTTCTTAAGGAAATAAATGACCAAATGAAAGGACAAACACAAACAAACAAACTCACCTACTAGAGAAACACAATGGTGATTGACAGCTACTTAGAGAATAAAAAAAATGCAGCAAAAGCCAGCTTAATAATATTAGTATTATTTGTATGAGAAAGTACTCCTACCTTCTTAAGTTTTTGTTCTTATTTTCTGTGCTTTCTTACATTTCTTAGGATCATAGATAAGTATTTATTTAACAGAATTTGAGATTAGTGAAAAAGGAAAGCTGCATGGAGCTATAGTATTTGGCAAAGACCATTCTCTGTTTCAAAAACTCCACAACTCTGAGGCAGAACGACTTCTCCATTTCCAAAACCGGCCTTGGAGGCTGTGATGGGTTAACTAACTGCATAGGCAGGTAAGCCCCCACCCAGCCGCTCCTTTGTTTGTTCACTCACTCACTCCCCCACAGCAGGATGGGGGAAGAGAATAGGAAGGGCAAAAGTGAGGAAAACTCATGGGTTGAGACAAAGCCAGTTTAATAAGTGTAAAAAAAACCCCAAACCAACAACAACAACAAACAAACAGAAAAACCCCCAAAAACCCAACTGATGCCAAGGCAATCACTCACCACCTCCCACCAGCAGACTGATGCCTAGCCAATCTCTGAGCAATGGCTACTTTGGAAAAAACTCAGCCCCCAGTTTTATTGCTGAACATGATGTCATATGGTATGGAATATCCCTTTGGTCTATTCAGGTCAGCTGGCCTGGGTGTGTCCCCTCCCAATCTCTTGCCCACCCTTAGCCTACTGGCCTTTGGGGTGGGAGGGTGTGTGGAGAGACAGCCTTGATGCTGTGTGAGCACTGCTCAGCAATAGCTAAAACATCGGTGTGTTATCAACACTGTTTTAGTCACAAATCCAAAACACAGCACTGTACAGGCTGCTGTTAAGAATATTAACTCCGTCACAGCCAGACCCAACACAGAGGCCTACAGAAAACTAAATATTCTTAAGCAACAAGTTTGACTATTCTATAACAAACTAAACTACATATTGAGTCAGTGTATTTTTCCAATCACAATATTCGGTGGTGAGGCCCACTTTTTTAGTGAGTAACTTGTTTTGAAGATGTGGTAGTAGAGCTTTTTTTGTTATACTTCACTGATCTTTTTTTCTTCTGTTGTGAAAGGAAAATTCATGTTCGAGAATTCCTTTTATTTTTCTGAGCAGAACAAGTTAAATGTCCTTGTCCTTGCTTTCTCATTTTTTAATTATACAGAGAAAATTGTTCTACTCATTCAGAAATCAGAGAAGCTGTAAATATTTTCTTCATGTACTCGTAACTGCATTTTTTTTTTGCTACTTATGCAATTCTTTGCACTAGCAAGACAATAGTGCTGACTACTGAATTTGAAAAAAAAAATCATGCTACAGTTATTTCTTAAGAGTAGACAATGATTGGAGCATTAACTGTAAGGTACAGTTGTAAGGTATAGATTGGTTAACTCCATACCAACCATATTTGGGTTAATACACACGTCAGCTTTTAGCTACAAAATTTATTCAGACTCTAACGGTGCTTAATTGTCTCAAAAAAGCAACTGCCAATTACTTTATATACTGACAATGAATTGTTCAATAAATTCCAGTAGTTGGTTGAAAAGATCTTCTATTGCCTCTAGACAGCCCAAACAGTGCTCAATGAGAACGTTACCTTAGGGTTTTTTGTTGTTATGTTGTAGGTTTTTTTACCTAGCCATAGAAAGTGCACAACTAATGGGAACATTGAGAATACCTTATGTTAATACGTTTTGTCAGTGTTGTTTTTCATGTCTTTATCTGAAAAAAACAAGGAAACAGATGTCTGATCTCCTGATGTTCAAAATAGGAACACAACTTAGAGTTCTGCTGTGTCAGAGATTTCTGCCAAAAAGTGAATGTTATTTCTAAGGATGAGCAAAATCAAGACAGCTAACTCAAAACTGGATGCACGTGTTTTTTGAATCAGTTCCTAAGATTTTATTTACTTTCCCTCCAACGTCATTTAAAGAAATGCAACTGAAAATATGGCTAAAGACTTTTGACCCATCTTAAATGTATAAATTACTGCTGCCATGTGATTCAGCAAAACACATGCTAGAGACTAATCAAAGATATAAAGCCATCTTTGTTTGCTGATGTTTTTAAGCGCGTGCTTAAAACCAAGCAGATTCCAGAGTGCTGCACAAAACACATTTGGGCTTTGTGCTCCACTGCTTTGACAAATGGAGAACATAATCAAATAATGATGTAGGAGACATCTTTTTTACTGCCTCCTTTCCTTTATGACTGAGAAGACAACCTGATATCTTCCTAGTATCAGTCTCCCACCAGTCGGGAAGAAGTAGAAACGTTACAAGGGTGACGGCTGCTGCTGACAAGAACACCTACTTGTTGTGTGCCATAATGACCCAACCCAAGCTGTTGCAAGACAGGAACTGTAAAAAAAAACAAAAAACAAAAAACAACTTTATACATATATTACTTATTTTTCATATCATTATGCTTGAGTTGGAAATTAAGTAAATGGAGTTCATCCATCCAAATTCTTCGTGCTTTTTCTGTCTCATTAGCTCCATAGCCCAGGCAAATGATAAATGCTTGTAACATTGCTGTATTTTAAGTGCATGTTAGAGACTGGAAATGCATTGAACAGACTGTTCAAGAAACTGTATTGTTCTTGTTCATTGTCATTAGTGGCCCATGTATTTTGATTCTTATGAGGTAATGACATATAATAACAAAGGTTATTTTCAAATCTTACTACAGATCTTTTGCTCAGCTCATTTCTATGGGAGATAACCATATCTATTGAAATAATGCACCAGATGCTATTCAGGGAATGACTATCAATTTGAACCAATATCTGTAAAATAATCTATTTTCCAAATGCAAATTGCTTTCTCTACAGGCCCTTTTCTTCCCAGCATAACCACCCTATAAAATTCTGCCTTTCTAGTGTGTAATTCCTTGACACTGCAAAGCGTCAACTGAGAATTTCACTGGTACCTGTCTGTTCCCTTTTCGGTCCATGACAAATTTCTTTTATACATTCTGGCAAATATATATTTTACTTCTGCAAACATTCATAAAGGGAAAGTACACAGATTCTAGCCAGGATCTCTTACAGCTTGAATACAGAATTGCTTTTGCTGTAAGTTATGTAAGTCTGTCTTTTGTACCAGGCATCAGGTATAACAGAACTTCATTTGACTCCATCACCCTTCCAAAAACTCATCTTATCTGAAAGTGGGTCTTGCCCTTTTACGTGCACCACAAAAAATGCATTGAGGAGTCTTCTATTCATTTCAACACTTCTTCTGTCCTCCGTCATTAATTCAAATGCATTTCAGACTCTGACCTCTCTGGGACAGAGATTTTTTGTGTTAATATCTTGCCTAGTCTGGAAGGGACTCAATTCTGACCACACAGAAGTAACACAACACCGACAGCTAGATTTTATTTAAGTCTGTGTGACAACACTGAAATCAGGTGGGGATAGAAGCTTGGTAGAAGATGCATGGATTCTGTATTTAAACACAAACAAACTAAAAATGCACCTCCATTGCTCTACAAATCTGCTGAAGTGTTAGGCCAGTGCTTCTCACACTGCTTGTAAAGTCAGTGCTTGTGGGATGGAGACCTCTGTTCCATTTCCATCATATCAACTACTGGAAGTACATATTGCAGTACTTTCATAGGACATTCCTTCTGGTACTGGACTACTACAGCCACTGAGAATAAATTTTCCCTAAGAAAACCAGGCATTTGATGCACAGGACTCTCCACAATAATGCTTCAACATGATTTAAAATGCATCTCCTTCTTTACCTTCTTCTCTACAATTATCTTTACCTTTTCATTTTCTTGAAAGTAACAGAGTCTTTTGTGATTTTCTAAAGTCCAGCTAGCAAGAAAAAGTGAATACCTGAATACATCAGAGGTTATTTTAAAAATGCCAAGCCCATATTTTTGCCCGCATGGCCATTGGTCATGGAAACATGGCCAAAATATGCCTTAACTTAAAAAAATAGGAAAAAAAGTCAGTAACAGTATTGTAGCACATTATTATTGTCATTGTCCCGTGGATTTGAAGACAATTACTTCATTTTCTCTTGCCCACTTCAGTTCTAATGTCAAGGTTGGGAACACTTTAAAGAAGTCATCTGATTTTACCTATCAAGCCGTGTGATAAGAGTCGTCATTTGCTTTATGTGCTGAGGAGAATTTACAATTATAAACAATGCCTATCACAATGCAGCCATTAAATCCCTCTGTTCATTCAAAGACACAGTTTCTGGTTCAGGCTGCTGTGTGTATTTGCGGTACAAGGAGACAACCTTGTAACACACAACGTATCACAGATAATAAAAGCTGTGAAGATTCTACAGAATAGACTTAAATCTTCCCAGACAAGGGGCAGTAGATTGCCAACCCCTAGAGAAGTTCATGCCTCCACATCTTAAGTGCTATTGTATCCCTTCTAGACATGTGTGTCTAGCTATGTCTAGTGAGTTCATGTGAGCTTACAGGTCTTGCGATTAATATCTTCCGAAAGCAGTAGAGAAATACCATCTCTTCAAAGAGGCTAACCTATCTCAGAAGGCTGGTGTTTTAATGATAGCCAGAGCCTGAAAAAAAAAAACCTTTTAAGTTTGTCCTCTGCTGCCAAAGGATAGGACAAGTGAGTATGCAATCATTGTTAATGCTGTATTTCTTTGATCTAATTTTTGGGGAGAAATTAAAGAAATTCCACAGTACTAGTTCATTCCCTGTAAGTGAAATGTTGGAAAATCCTAAAAATAATCCCCTCTGCAAGAAAAGAAAAAGTCAGTGGATATAATTTTATTCAAGTGAATCATATCTCCTTTAAAGCAAAAATGTGTAGGTCAAAACATGTTGTTGGTGGACAACAAGCTGAACATGAGCCAGCAGTGTGCCGCTGCAGCAGCAAAGGCAAATCGGATCCTGGGCTGCATCTGCAGGGACATTACTACGAGAGACAGAGGTGCGATCATCCCATTCTACTCATCGTTTGTCATGCTGCACCTGGAGTACTGTGTCCAGTTCTGGTCCCCACAATTCAAGAAAGAAGTGGACAGACTAGAGAGGATCCAAAGGAAGGCCACAAAGATGATCAAAGGGCTGGAGAACCTGCCCTGTGAGGAAATACTGAAGGAGTTAAGTCTTTTCTCCCTGGAGAAGAGAAGGCTCGGGGGACCTTTCGTAGTGTCCCAGTACTTATAGGGCAGCTACAAAGAGTATAGAGGCTCTCTCTTCACAAAGAACTACATGGAGAAGACAAGGGGCAACAGGTACAAGTTGCACTGGGAGAAGTTTCATCTCAACATAAGAAAGAATTTTTTTACAGTAAGAACAATCATTCAGTGGAACAACCTCCCCAGGGATGTGGTAGAGTCCCCATCGCTGGAGGTTTTCAAGATGTGATTGGACAGGGTGCTGGATAATCTCATCTAGGCTCCCTTTCCCATGAAAGGTTGGACCAGATGATCTTTTGAGGTCACTTCCAACTTCGGCTGTTCTGCAATTCCATGTTTCTCTGATATATGTATAGAGCAAAATTCTAAATACAGCGTATTTGTTTCTATAATGAGCAGATACAGAACTTGTTTAGATACGCAGTTCAATGTATGGATGCAAATAGTAACTAGAAATGAAACCCAGGAATATGTGAAACATTGTTTTCAAAGCAAAATATGAACACTGGACATAGGCAATTAAGCATTCCCTGTGTTTCCTAGCTGAATATGCAAATTTGACATTCAAATCAGACTTCTAAAAAAAACTCACCCAAGCACAAACACTAAGAACATAAGCAGCCCAAAGTTTAAGCCTTTTTGCTCTAACTTTAATTACTTCGCCATAATTTCAGTTAAGGGCAAGGCACTTTAGTAGGTTATCATTTTGCTCCTCCCAACTGTTTCAAAAGTCAAGTACAGTTTCCCCTGACAAAACATGTAGTGGAGGGAATTTTTAGATGGAGAATTTACAGCAGAGTAGCATGCAGAGAATTCATTATAGCTAGGAGAAGGAAGGCAGTTTAAGAAGGTGACAGTATTGTTTGCATAATAGGTTTGCCTGTTGCAAACTAAGGGTAACTGCTGAACGGGCTTAATAAATTACATACATTTTTCAGTAGCTAAAGAGAAGCATGCACCAGGTTCTGGAAGAAAGAGGGTCAAAAGGCTGATTATATGAAGTAAAAAAAATAAAATGTTTTGGGATACGCTGTTAAAATGTGCATTTACCAACACAGTTATACACTGCTGTTTAATGCAGATTTACAGGATAAAGGAATCTAATGACCTGTAATTCAGGGCCGCAAGGCTTTCAGGATGGGAGGACTTGATGTGCCTCTCCCCTCTCACATGACGCTTTGCAGCTCTTCGGTTAAGACTGGGTCCCAAGTTTGGTTTTAGCATTTTCAGTGGGTGGTGTAAGTCCCTGCCCCATTCGAGTACAGTTTGTTCCGTTGTTTGCAATTTCAGTATTCTGCCCTATGATGAGATTTCGTAATATTATATTCTAAGGCCATAGATTATTAACAGCATTGAACAAAAGGCATCATAGTCCTCTATAACACTTTAACTCTGCTTCAGGACTATTTTAAGGGCTAAAATGGAACTGTGGTGGCAATTAGGTCTTGGAATTGACCACAGTGGAAGATCTGTGTTGTTACTCCAAGGTAACTTTTTTTAACCTTTAGGTATTGGACATATATACACAAGTGAATAATATCAGAATATGCTTATTAGATTTAAAGTGGGAAAGGATGAGAAGAGGTCATACTACTTGAGGAAACAAAGTTGTACTGCTCTCTAGATTAAAGGAGTTGGCAGGGAGGGAAAAGGAGCGCAGTGAAATGAAGATCAGGCTATGTCCACTGCACCTCTGAATGCTATGGAATGAAAACTGAACCTAATTGTGAAGGCTCTGAGCCAAAGTCTAGTGAAGTCAATCTCTTCTCTTTTATTGGGAGGGTGGGGTTGGTCAGACTCAAAATTCTCCTTGGCTGATTTAAGCTACCTTTGGTGTGAAGTGGCTGCAGAACAAGTTCAGCCTAGGACATCATTAGGGCTAGCAAGAAACCTAAAGAGAAGAGCAGAAAACCATTAGCAAATCAGCAAATCTCTTTTTATATATTCACATGCACACACATATATATATAAACATCCATTGGATCTTGCTGGCATCTGCAGTAACAAACACTGCTATGAAGATATTGCTGCTCATGCGCACCCTGGCACTGTTGATCTGTCCTTTTCACACTCTATGTCTCTTTGTCTTTTGTTTTCTCTGTGATTTTATCAGTTCTAGAAAATGGACAGTACTCTTATTGAGTGTCTTGAATCCAAAAGTCTATTTGATAGCCATTGCAGGCTTGATGTGCAGCAGTCTTTGTTAAGAAACACAGTGATCTTTACATAAACAGGCTGACCTTTGTAACTGGCATTTTGTCAGGATGGGCTGAAGGCGGGAGGGGGAGAGAAGAGGGGGAGAGGAGCCTGTGCTACCTGTTGCTGTAAGAGAAATTGTATTCTGAGGCAAAGAGGCAGGATGGTATGCCTTTCTTTTCTATAACTGCATAATGAATCATATATATGCCTACAGATTTAACAGCTACTACACTTGAAATGGACACTACATTTTTTTCTTTACTAACCATAATATCCTTCCTTTGCTCCTTTTCTTCCTTCCTCTCTAAAGAAAAAGACAATAAAAACCAAAGCAGGCTAAATCATCGCTAAGATCAGATCACTCCATAATTCTTTAGTATAAAAATTATTAAACATGCTGACAGGAACAAATCAATGTGATGCCAGAGGAATCTTGGGTTTCTGCCATTGCCGAACATCTCACAACAGATTCTGGAAACATAAAACTGCCAGACTGGCAAATGTACATGAACACTTCACACTGGTGCTTAGAGAGATAATTGAGAGAAGACAAAAACCTTCTTGATCAACAAGCTCAATAGAAATGACAGTCTTTTTGAAGACCACATGTAGCACAACGGACAAGTGCTGGTGTAATACTGGTAGTCACTACATACTGCCCAATGTATATATCACATAGTCTGTATGGTCACTGTGCTTATTGATCCTGGGAGGCATGGTGTGAACACAGCCAGGCTACCTTACTCGCATGCAGGGATGCCAAAGCTTCTTGTTGATCTGCAGGCTGTTCCCTGACACGGACGGGCTCTCAGTTTACTAGTATCAAGCTCTCAGCCTAACTATACATAGGGAAATACGTTTTTATTAGCCATAAACGCGCGTGTCTGCTTACAGCACATATGTAGGAGAGGGACCGGCGGGGGGGGGGGGGGGAACACGACACCAAGCTCCATAAATGCTGACGCTGCCTCCCCCTCCCACACACACCTTGAAATTCAGCACACACTCCGGAGCCACTATGCGAGGAAAAGGGAGATTTTTCCACCGAGCCAGCTCGTGATTTCCATACAGAGAGCCTAGAAGCGCCGGGAAGGGAGGGATGAAGGGGGGATGCTTCGCCTACCCAGGGCAGGCAGGGAGGCACGGGTGATTAGCAGGAACATTTCTCCCATCCCTCTCCCTTCACCCCGCAAATGTTTATCGCCGCGATGTCCGCCTCCCCGCGTCGCTCCGAGAGGCCGGTTCCCCACGCAAGGGCCCCCGCCGCCGCCTTTCCCTGCAGGGGACGGAGAGCGGGGCCCGGCCGGGACGGGGAGGATGGGGCGGGCAGAGCCGGGCCAGCAGGCAGGGGAGAGCCAGCTCCGGGAGAACCTGCCTGCGCGGGGCGGGGGGGGGGAGGGGATTAAAAAAAGGAAAAAAAAAAAAAGGGATCTGAAACAAAGGCTTGGCCGAGGGTAGGGGGAGAGGCTGGGACCAGGGGTCCTCTTACCCGGTCGATACCGCCGCTGTGGCTCGCTGGATTGCGGGTGGAGAAGGAGGAGGAGGAGGAGGAGCGGGTGCCGCGCCACCCAGCAGCCGGCCCGCGGGCTGCCTCCCGCCGTACCGGCCCCCCCGGGTCGTGCCCCCCCCCCGGCTGTGCTGCGTGCCCCGGCTCCGCGGGCTGCCCTCGGCCGTACCCCCCCCCCCCCCCCGCCTGCCCCGGGCGTGTGGCTCCCCCCGGCGAAGCGGCGGAGCTGGCGCCGTCCGCCCCCTGCTCCGCGGCTCCCCGCGCCCCGCCGCGCAGGCGGCCCCCTCCGCCTCTCCCCCCCCCCCCTTCCCTCCCCGCGGGAGACGGGCGAAGTCCTGCGAACCCGGAGCCCGGTGCGGGGAGCTCTGCGGAGCCTGCAGCCCCCGGACTCGGCCGCCGTGCCCTCCCCAGCGGCCCGGCCCGCCCCGCCGCCGCAGCTGGCGGGACGAGAGCTTCTCTCGCCCCTCTCCGGACCGGCTCGGCTCGCTGCAGCCTCCCACTGCTCGGTGCAGCCTTGTCTTTGCTCCACCTGGCTTGGCAAAAGCCCCCTCCTCCTGCCCGCTGTTGAGATCCCACAATTTGTTATTCTTTCCTTGAGGATCACGACCATCACCGCCAAAAAACCCACCCCAACCCCAGCAAATCCTATCCCTCCCCGCAACTCCTCTTGCTATTCGGGTTTCCTTCCCTCTCTCCTCCTCCTCCCCTCTTCCTCCCCCCCCCCCTTCTTTGGGTCTGGAGCCTCTCTCCCCCCTACACACACACACACACACATACACACGCACGGTGTGAATGGTTTGTTATACTTGCTGCTGTGCCACGCAGAACTGCTGATGGTTTCCAAAGTCCCATCACCATGCAAAGCCCTCCTCTAGCTTGAAGCCGAAGATCATGGACTGTACGCTTGGAGTCGGGATGCATTTTGCTCGCAGCCGCTTCGCTTCCTGCAATTTCACCCGGTGAGTAGGTTTTATTTCACGTTCAGATTGCTTGTTTTCAACAGAAAGGACACTTAAAAAAAAAAAAAAAGAGAGAGAAGAAAAGAAAAGCAACGTCTCTATTGCCTCGCCTTGCTTCTGAACCTTTCAGTAGCCTGGCAGGCTCCACTTTCTGAACTCGAAGAAATTACGAAGCTCCAACCCTGCTTGCCCGCATCCATTCCGTACGTTACTCACCGCTCTCGGCACTAAGTTGCAATCTGCACCGCAGCCTCACTCGCAGAGTCTTTACCATTCCACCGCTTATTCCTCACATTTTATTAATGTTTTCATCAGGCGCTGTACCTGCTACATTCTCTAGTTTAAGCCTTGCAGATACAGCTGCTCGCACGGATGCTGGAAGGGCTGAGTATTTCTCCCCGTGTAGGAGGATGGACAGAAATCGCTGGTGGTTAAGGGAGTCGTGAGCGTGTCTAAAGGAGTGTCTGGAAGTCTGCGTGGGGAGATAAGGTGGAAAAAGTTCATTACTCTTTCTGATCCCCCGAAGAAGCTTCCATTGGATTGGGGGTGGGGAATTATCCTCCAGAAGGGATAGGAAAGGATTTCCAGACCTAATTGCATCTGTCCTGTCGCTTTGTGCTGGAGGTGGCAGCGCGCCGGGGGGCGCGGGCAGGGGAGGGCGGGCGGGCTGCGGCCGGCGCGGGGGGAGCAGCGTGAGGCTGCTGCCGGCTCCTGCCCGCCCGCTGCCTGCTTCTGCCAGCCCGCTGCCGGCTCCTGCCCGCCCGCTGCCTGCTCTCGCTTCACGCCCTTCCCGCATTTCTGAATCCCATCGCACCTCCTGATTTTATTTATTACTGTTTTCGGGAATGCCCGTGGTTTTGGTGGCCTGAGGAGCGCAGGATAGGAGCGAGGCGTCGTCTTCACGAAACGTACGCTCACATATAGATCTACTTGCCGCGTTTTGAAGCGTTGAATATCTGTCGAATCAAGTAGGAACTTCTTTACTTTTAAAGAAAACAGAGAAGAGGACCAAGGGAAATGAACACTTTTTGTTAAAAAAGGGACAAGTGCCTTCAGAGCGCTATTTGTGGCTATTACTTCCAGTATTTCTGTGTCTCTAATTAGCGGCAGAGATCCACCCACGTTCAATAGCAGAAGGTAGGGAGGGAACATGCTACTTCTCACGGGGAGGTATTAACTGGGCTTCATTTAACTCTGTCATTTGGTGTGCAGGATAAGTGTGTGTGTGTGTGTGTGTTTGTGTGCGGTCGTGTCTCCAAAGCAGTACATGCAGAGATCACAAGGAAGGTGCTGAAGGCTTGCAAGCAGGTAGAGATGCCAGTGACAAATACACGAGATCTGAATTTATTGCCTGGTGGTAAGCAGAGGACGGAAAAGATCAATGCCCCCTTCAATACCGTGCTCCCGAGAGTGCCCCCCCCCCAACCCCCCCTCTTCCCTCCCCCCCCCCTCCGCCTCCAAATTGCTGGCTGAGGTCGGGAAAGGGGGAGCGAAAAGCCCTTCAAGCCTGGGATCCAAAATCCATCCTTCCCCCAGCTCCTCTCTTCTCCCAGCAGCTCGAAATCCCCATGTCTACTTCTCTCCTTCCAGCTAAGCGTCCTTCTCCCGGAGGCTCTCCTCCAGGAGGTTTTCCCATTACCGTCATTGCCGACCTGCCTCCTCTGCCGCCGCCCGCCCCTCCGCCGCACACACCTCCTCCTGCCCCGGGCCCCTTCGCACGGGACCGGGGTGATGAACCAAATCCCAGCCATTTCTCCTGAATTACCCTCCTCTGACGCTGCTGCTGCTGCTGCTGCTGCTGGGATCCTCCCGCACCAGGCTGCTCAGGAAAGTTTCCGTGCAGTCATACCCCCTGCCCTTCCTAGGTATAGAGGATTACCTAGGTAAGTGTGTTTCAAAAGCTCTATCTGATTTTTAATTCTTTTTTTTTTTTTTTTTCCCTCCCCCTAAACCTTGGGGAAAAAAACCCCAGGGAGTCCTGAGGGATTAACTCGCTGTGGAAATATCTCACCCGGTGAGCATCACCTCACCGTGCTAGTTAAATGATAGCGCTCTGCAGAAGAGATTTATGTGCCCATCAGCACAATATTTCCCGGGTTTAAGAGCACTCTGTATTCCCTCTGTGCCGACGGGGGTGGGAGATGGCAGGACACAGGATGAGGGCAGCGGAGTTGTTTAGATCACAGTCGCTGTGATGGATGGCAGTAAAAGGGTGCCTGGGCAGTAAAACTGACACAGGTTGGACCGGGTGGCGTTTCTGTACTCAGCAGAAGGCGAGAGGGGGACACACCAACCCCTTTGCATGCAAACAGCAGATAAATCAATGCAATTAATGTAGGCTTAATGGGCGATTGCAACAAGCGAGCGTGAGGTATGCTTTATAGAGAAGATTCCCATTAGCCTTGATGGTTCATTTCCAGCGTTCAGCGCTCCCAGACCCGAGGATACCCTCTACTCACATTGCGCTGGATGACTCAGAAAAAAATGAGAATGCCAGGCAGCAGCCTGGCTTTTTTTTTTTTTTTTTTCTTCCCTTTGCTTCGGTTGGTTCTTTTCCCTTTTGTACAAAAGAGTGGTTGTGTGTAAATACCTCCCAAGCCCCGCGGCCCATTCCCGAGGGAATGGTCTCAAACAGCCCTCTTCCCTTCATTTAGGTGTCCAGACTCCCTGCTTGTCTGTGTCCGGCTTCACTGTCAAGGATTACCTCCACCTCCTCTGCCACCTTCATCTCCCCCGGAGCTATGTGGCTTTGGGACTCCCTTTTGGCCGGGAGTTAATTTCCTAATTTCCGATATTGGCAGCGGCAGGCGGACACCCAGGGAGGGGGCTCTGGCAGAGGGAACACCTTTAAAGATGCGTGTCAAGGTCCAGCCTGCCTGCTCAGCCGCCCGGCCTTAACCCTACACCGTTCCTTCAAGTTGTGCGTGTCCCCGGGGCGAGGTGCCACGGGGAACGGGGGAAGAGAGGGGGGGGGAAAGGGGAGAGGCGGGGAGCGGGGGGGGGGCCGCGCCGCCGCCCGCCGCAGCAGGAGGGGCTCCGGGCGGAGCGAGCTCCTTGCAGCCGGGCGGCAGCGCCGGTCCCGGCCGCGGGGCTGCCGGGACCCCCAGCCTCTCGCCAGCCTCGGGAGGAGAGGGTAGCTCGCTGCTTCCACCGCCTTTCGCCTCCCACTTTGTAGGAGAAGGAGCAATCAAACCTCTAAGGGAGAGGGTGCCTGCTCCGCTCCAGCCCAGGAGCCAGCCGCCTGTGCGGGCTTGCCCGCGGCGGGCAGGGAGAGAGGCTTGACCGCAAAGAGTTAATCAAGGGTTGCAGGGTGCTCCAAGCATGAGTCCTATGTGCGCCTCATAGATGCACTAGCCAATCCTAGGCAACAGAAGCATGAACTATATGTAGCATGGTGTAAAAAGCGAGGTAAAGAAAATAGGGTGTAAACTGTCACTGTATATTGGAAGACAGGAGACCTGCTTTTTTGGGCTACGATTTCTGTGCTACTTAGAGACCATCATGCATTTAAAAAGGTAAGGGCTTTGTTACCAGCGATCTGTATTGTGGTTCACTCCGGAATTCAAGTGCATTTTCTGTGTACCTTTCATTAAGTGTTAAATTGTGTAGTGCAGAGAGCGGGAAGAAAGTGGAATACGGTATGATTTACTGTTTGGGAATTTTTTTTAAAGACTACATTAGTTTCAAGTCTTAATGATTTCTTTTAGAGATTAAGCAAGTGCATGCATGTGAAGTAAAGTAAATTCATGACTGGCAGAAAAATGTAGTGTACGCGATGAGTGAAGGATGTTCAATTGTAGCATCAAAATCAGCCATGGAACCATATCAAATGAAGGCCAATGTGAGACAGACGTGATTCTGAAAAAAATATAGAGAGTAATTCAGAGACATGTATCTGACAAGCAAGTCTGACAGGAGAAACAAAAATAACTTCTTTCCTAGGAAAGCCCACATCTAGCTTTATTTAAATATGGCATCACAAAAGAATGCTATAAAAAGAAGTGAAGTCAAAACCTTATAGAGTCTGTATTTTCAAAGATGAGTGACTCTGACACATTAAGTATACAGAGATAAAGCTAGAGTGGCCCTACTTACATTTACAAGATATAAGAAATAACTTCAGAGGAGCAAACCATTTAGGTATCAGACTTTACAGACTGCTGTCAATGCTCAACTCCAACCATACAAGGAGTTACTCATTTTAAATAGGTGCTCTATCAGCTTTACCATAAGACCTAGCTTCGAGAATAGAAACATTTGACTTGTATCTCTTCGTCTCTGTATCTAAGCGTAGCAACAGAATTGTAGCCTTAGATGCTGTTGCGGTGCTGTCTAATTAGCAGAGTTCCATAAAGAAACTACCTACAAATTCTTGCCTTCAACCATTTTCCTCTCTAAATCACGTACATAATTTAAGCGAGGGAGTAAAAAAAAAAAAAAAAAAAAAGATCTGTTATATTTTCAGTAAGCTGATCCACCTCCAGTGAGAGCTAACCTCCCCAACAGACGCTGAGTTCACCAGAGTTGCTGTGTTTGGGGTGCTTGTTCATGAAATGCTGAAACACTGTGAGTGAAAACGTTAACTAGGAAACATGAAAACAAGCAGCTGAATGTTTTACAGATCTTGCTGCAGAAGGCAGCATTTGTACAACAAGCCAACAAAACAACTTGAGGATCTTCGAGTGATGTAATCACCCCATCTCATCCTTTCCCATTTTTTCTACTAATGTCTGAATGCTATTGTGAAGAATTAATTACAGAAGTCTACTCATTGTTTACACCAATGTGTGTCTGAAAAGTTATTTCTTTAGTCACGTAGATTGCAGTGACTCTTCACTCCTTTCAGTCCCAGGTAGAGACAATGATTTAGGGGACTAAAATATTTTTACTTCATTTGGATTAATTTGAAATTGAGTAATCGTATCTGACTGTGATCAGTCTCGGAAATTTCTTGCTTGAGATGCAACACCTATTGAAAACAAAAGAAGCTCTTTTTACCAGCAAGCTTGCTTCTTCAGCAATTTTTGAAAATCTAAATGGAAAATTGGAAGATCAATCAATTTACCTAAGTTTTTGCTTAGAAGAAAAAGGGAGTGGTGGGAAGTATTAGGTGATACTGTCTGGAAACATTAAGTGTTTTCTAGCTGTCATGTATGCCCAGTGCAGCCCTTTCTTATTCCTCCCAAAGCTTCCTCTCTCCTCAAAATCAGAAGTAGACATTGATTTTTTTTTTTTCCCTCTCCTGAAACACTAGTAATCTCATATGGGAGCAAAATCACCAGAACTACATTTTGACAAATAGAGCCAAAATACTCTTTCAGAAAGGTCGCATTAAAGAAAACTGTCCTATTAGACTGCTGCAGGTAGTAACTTACAGCTAGTCATTTTATGGGGAAGTTATCTTACTCTTCTTCTTGATCACATCCTATGCCCTCATAAGAGAGAGCATTTTTAAAAAATAAAATTGCAACCACATTCTCTTCGTAGCATTGTTTTCCTGTTCTTCAATATGTCTGCTGTTCAGTGAGGGCCTGATCTTGCACAATTAAAGGAGATCAGAGCATTGCTATTAACTTCACTGAAAGCAAGATCAATTTCCAAGATAATAATTTGGAACCAAAATGAACTTCAGATTTAGGGAGAAAAAAGGCGAGCATCATGAAGTTACATGCTGCATACTGAGCAGTGTAAGGCTTTGCATATCTTGAGTCAAATAGCATTAAAAGAAGAAAACCTGATCGTGTGTTGTTTTAGGTCTCAGTACTCTATCATCATTGATAAATCAACATTTTTCTATATGAAGTTGAGGAACATCAAGAGAGCTCCATTTTCTGAAGTGCCCCACTGAGCTGCAGGCATTCAGTACCTTGCGACTCAAGTCATCATACTGCTGAAAACTGTAATGTGAATAATTCGGTCTCCTGGCTCTGAAATTAATCATTTATATGTACTACAGTAAGTGTGCATACATAAACATAGTTTGTATATACATATGCATACATAGATATAAATATGTATGATATACACTACACATATCCACCCATTCATCCCTCCACACGCATGGTATGTATAATTACTCTTCTGCCCTGGCTCATACCATGTGATCGATTATTTAGCACCGTCTTTTTCCCATCTCCCATTGAAAGTCTCCGCTTGCTCTATGTGCCACAAAACAACGTGCTGACGAGAGGAAAGGAGGACACTCTCTGCCATGTCAAAGCTTTTCATGTTTAACTAATGAGCCTCTCGCAAAGGCCACAGATTTTTATTCCACCTTCAAAAGAAGATTGACCAGGCAATATATACTGTTCGTTAAATTAAGACTATTAAGCTGTAGTGGTTTCTGTTATAATGAGGTGAGATCCTAAGGCTCGTCAGTCAGATACCTTTACTGTAACAGTCACATTAATGGTGATTAGAAAATTCTGCTAATTTGCAGTAACGCCTTCACTGCCACATCTACCAGCACTTGATTAATGAGAAAAGTGGTTTCTAAGCTATTTATTATACATTGCCAAGTAAAGGACTTAAATCTGGGGAATCAGAGCACTGCTCTATACTTTTAATCCCATATTATTCATGACTACTGAGAACTCTGTAGAGCTGATTTAGCTCTTTCAGTACTTATCAATCTATTGGAAATCACAAAAACATCTGGTTAACTGAACATGGGTGACCACTCCAAAGTGAAATGGATTTATTAAAATCCATTATAAATATGTTTCTTCATCTTTTTTTTTTTTTTTTCCTTTCTCTATTTGAAATCTCAATTTCTAAGGAGGCTTAACATCACTGGTGAAAAATACTGCTGCATGCTGAAGAATGCTATTGTGGATTGAGGTGGCAGCCCAAGAGTATATTTTTAATTAGCTACTTTTCACCAAAAACATTATTGATCCCTGTTCATTAGCAGTTTGGAGGACAGATAGAACAAATATTTATTACAACAAATTTTATCCTGAATAATTTTGCTTGTTTGTTTTGTACTTAATGTGCAGGTTAGAATTGGTAAATTTTGAACATGAAGTTTTACATACATATAGTTTATAGATATAAGTGTACTTTAGCATCTTGACAGAGATCACATCAGCGCTTGTATTTACTTATAGGAAAGATTTAAAAACAGTGCAAGCGGAATGTCAACATTCAACCTTTCGTTCTTCCATCCTGAACTGCTGGCTGATCTACGGGGCAGAGCTGATGCCCACCTCTTTTCCTCAGCAGCTGCTGAGCATCTGCTCCGCATTTCTTGCATTAATTGCCTTATTCCTTAGTTTTGTACCAACATTTCTAGTGAAGATGCTTGTTTATGTAAAGCAGCAATGTTTATGCAAGTGGAGACTCATCCTGCTGCCGGCCTCTGGAGACTAGGAATTTATTTCACATAGAGCCATTAGTTGGTGATGACCATTAGTTGATGATGTTCTCTTTTTTAATCACTGCTCCTGTGGGATATGAATCTGACTCATTGGCTTAAGAAGTAAAAGCTTTAGTAACTTACTAAGTACCCTTATCTGTTAGCATAAGTTTATTAGATTGATTCACATTAGTTGAAGAGAGAGTAGTGGCTTTTTTTGAAAGGTACTCTTATTTATAAAACAGCTTAATTTCTTCCTACTGGTTTGTCTTGGCTAGGCAAAGCCTAGAACATTTTCTTTTTCTCAGTCTTTCTGGAGGAAAAAAAAAAGAGGCTATAATAAAAAAAAAAGAAGAGGCTATAATAAAGAAAACCTGTGTTCCTCATACTTAGAGAGACTGCAGTGATCTGTAATCTTTAATAAACAATGTGTCTCTTATTCTGCACTGAAAAGATACTAGCTGAAAGTTTAAAGCTTTTCAGCATTAGCTTAGCACCTTTCTACTAATTCAGAATGTGTTTCTCTGTGAGCTACAACAAGAAATAGTGATAAATTTGTACTAATGTGGTTTTTAGACTATCACGTAGCTAAGTTAAAACAGTAGGGAGATTGTAACTTGTGATGAGACTCTAAAGCCCAGACTTTCTCTCCTTGTAACATGATGTTCACAAGAAAGACATCTTTTAGCAGACAGATTTTTTCCTCTATAATTTTGTAATTTCTTCTAAACTTGTCAAAAATCAAAACTTACAAGGAAGCTTTGGTGTTATATTTATATGAGATAGCAGGCTGCCCTGTACACATGACATAATTATTACTTGTACAATCAAGCTTTGTGTATTATCCATGCTGAGATGCAATTAGGTCCAGACTGGCTTGCTGAAGCTTGAATCTTTGCTCAGTTAGCCATAAAGTCCCTAGTCTCACTATAAAAAATTAATAGCTATAACATGAGCATTTAAGAGGATCTGGCTACTGCCCATATACTAGCTACAGGCTTAGAATGTTGCGGCAAAGGAACTTATGAAAAGTCACGCAACAGTTTACAGTAGGATCAGATGTAGAACCATGGTCTCTTGAATCCTCTATAAGTCCCGTCTAGGGAGCCTGCACAATGGGTAACAAGTTGTTTCTGACAGGAGGACAGCAGTGGTGTAAGTTTGTTGGGTTTTTTTTTGCTAGCATAAATAAGTTGAAGCTTAGGAACCTGAAAGGAGTTTCAATCCTCCATTTACACCAGCTGAAAACCAGCTACACCATCTGTGAAATCAGCTGTGAAATATGCTATGAGCTCTGGAGCACTTTTGTCCGAAAGACAGAATAGAAGAGCAAAACAAAAACTTTACCATTCTATTAGATAACAGTGTTAAGAAATAAAATACATAAAATCACCCATTCTTATTGCAATGTATCCAGAAAAGTGCACTGAAAGAAAAATGTCATGCCATTAGATCTTTATGGAGATTATTTCTAACTGCTGGTCTAAACTGTAACCACTCATTTTCACATGGAAAATAAAATCAAGAAGAGTGTAAACCCTTGATCGGGTATCACTTAGCCGAAATTACATGGCTATATCCCATGCCTGAGCCAGAGCTCCTAAACTGAGAAATTAATTCTTAAAAATAAAAATATCCATTATTTTTGTAATAACATTTCGAAACACGAACAGGATTAGGTTAGGTAATACTTGAGGGGATGGAAGTACATGAAACTAGGCTGTAAGCTGGATTTTGTAAATATGTCCCCATTACAGTCGATAGAGTTCTTTGCTTCTTCGGCCACCTTAAGACCAGAGAACAGCTACACACCATTATTTTTTCTCTTCGTTATTGTACAAACAATATTAGCATTTCAACAGCTTCAAAGAAACTTCTATTTTTGTCCGACACTGACAATTCCTTTCCTCTCCATCCTTTTCTGAACATTTGTTGCAGAATCTCCAGAAACAGAAATTTTAAGTAGCAACAAAAATAGCCAGCCACTCCGTTAGTAGAATGAACTTCTTACTTTTTATTTCATGGCATTTTTGTCATCTAACCATGTGAAAGTACTCTATAGACATTAATTGTTCAGGCTTCACAATGCCCTTCTTTCCTGATCTTATGAACAGAAACTATAATTAAAGAATGTTAAGGGACTTGTCAATGGTTATACACTAAAATCAGAGCTATACTTCAAGGCAACTCTGCTATAGGTACTCTCCTTCCTCTATAAACTGAATCTTCTTTAGCTCAACAGTCTGTTGGTGAGCAAAGTTTCCTCCCACCTCATCTCATTTTAGCTTGATATGAGTTCTTCTGCATTAGAGAATAATCAGTTTTATTTGGATTGGTCCTCAGACTTGAAAACCTAGAACTAAAGCTTTAGTGTACAACCTGTAAATAGCTGCTTCCTCCCATTCTAGATGGCAACAACTGAAACAGCCCTGGGTTTTAAATTAGTAGAAGGATGAAATTAAACAGGTAAGAGCTGTTTGTTACTCTGATGTGGTTTACTGGATATAGCTAACTTACTTACATGTGTCTTAGTATGCATATTCTTTTCATACCCAGCTGATATGTAGCTGATAAATTGGGCCAGAAAACTGTCTGGGGACTAACAGTTATGGGTGAAAAGGAGATATACTACTAGAACTAGTACTTCACGACTTTCCAGTGATAGTTTAACATTTAATTTTAAGGAGTACTCTTTGCAAATCCTAAGAACCTACTTAATTGCCATTAAAACACACGCAATGAGATTATGATAGCAGAGAACATTGAACATTTAAGTTCAGCATTGAGTTTTAAAAAATTCCAGTAAGCTGGAATGCAAGCTTCTAAATATCTGTCTCCTGTTAGGATTTTCTACAAACTCGAACGCTCCAGTATGCAAAATTATATGTCACAGTGATACATGTCAGCTTGTGCCTGAGGAAATACTGGACCAGAAACTCTCCCTATGCTCTTCTTTTTCTTTTCCTGTAGCGCAGATCCCAAACTTATTCAAAGAAAGCTCGTTCTACTTCCCTTCTAACTCTTTTCATACCATCAGATGTTTTAGCTGAAAATATTTGGACAATTTGGAAGAATGCATAGCGTAACTTGTGCAATGGAAGAGTGACTTAGGACTGAAAAGTCACACACAGTTCTACACGCAAAGATTTTTTGCACATGGGACAGTCCACGTGCACTCGTGGACTTGGAAAGATAAAGATTTCATCCCCTATGAACTTTCATGATTGCTAAAGTACAGTCATCCAGCCTGGAGCCGGTTTAAAGCTCTCAAAGCAGCAGGTTTTTCTGTGGCTTCGTGGCATCGAGGATGTCGGTCAGCTGAAACCCAGGGCTTGGTCAGGGACCTGCTTAGCCATTCCAGAAATTAACTTCATTTTAGCTCCTTGTGTAACTGATGGATGTTATCTACCAGGGACTTAGGTACTAGCCCCAATTTAAAGATGAGGAACTGAGACACCATGAAGACTGGGTGGATTTCTCTCTCTGTTATGCACCTACAAAATTCACATTTGAGGCATCCAGGCGCCTCACGTGCTTCCATAAACGACGCACTCTGCCGTTACACGGTCGAGAAGAGAGGCTCCTCCTGGCTCATGAGCGCAGAATGAGGGCTAAGGCAGTCAGCGTCTGCAGCCAAGCCAGGAGCCAAGCTGTGGCACGGTGACCTCCAGGCAAGATGTGTGCGGCCAGGCCCAAGGCCCAGCCAGGGAGCCCAAGCGCTGATGCGGGCGCTGGGGCAGTCACACCAGTACCACTTAGGCAGGAACTGAAGGTCCAGGAGCCCCCAGTCAGCCCCCAGGGGTGGGTGGAGGCCCCAGATGAGGCCGGTCAGGGCCATTGAGACCCATTTGTTCACTCAGCGCCCTGACAGCTAATTTCTTCCCCTCAGCGTGTTCCTTGCAGGAACAGATTCACTCGTTAAGGCAGAAAGACTGAAATTGCAATTTGGGGACACTGCCCTACGTCATCAGCTAAAACATGTAAGGATCTGTTTGCATAGGAGGACGAACTTAGATCAACAGCTTGAAAAGCGCCTGAGGGAATTTATACATCATGATCTGGGCAGCAATGGAAAAAATTAGGTCTTTTACAAATATCAGGCATTAAAACAATTACCTCGGTACACCTGACAGCCGGTGCGTACTTCAAGGGCTAAGGAGACCAGCACTAGCTGTACCGGGATGCAATAGAAAGCACGTGGGTACATCCAATTAAAGACTCACAGGCACTTGAAGGAGTGAAATTCTGCAGGGACAGAGCAAATACCTAGGCATGTTTTGTGGGCAATCGCTGTAACCTCTGGCAATCCACTCTCACGTTCCAGACAGACCCGATGATGGCTGCAGAGGTCAGGCTGACATATGCTCTCTCTTTCTGTGGGTGCATTTTATTTTTGCTCCTCTTCTCTGAAGGCTAGGATGAGGAAAAAATAGCAGGATTGCTTTTACAAAAAAAAATCAGACATCCTGTTTTGTTCTCTGTTTCAGCTTTCGAGGGCATAGTTACAGGGCTCTTGTCCTTGTCTCACATAGAGAAGAGAGAAGAAAGCTGAAATCCAGCAGTGGATGAAGCTTTCTTTGAACAAAGAAAAGGTGTTGCTTTAGGTGCACATGGTCAAAGCAGATACCAGGACCTGATATGAGGATCCTGCTTATTTTTCAGCTTGGAATGTAAAACTCACTTAAGGATGTTAGACGTAGAATTATTTTCTCCTTTCAGATTTGCTGACATATCTGCTTTTGAGTCTCTGCTGAGGACAGTTCCTAGGTCAGGTCTTACTGTATCTCACAATGAATAACAGAGTACAAGCTGATTCAACCCCCCTCACTGAAAAGCATCTGTTGACAAATATATTTTGTCTATCCAGATGCCTTCTACTTCTTGCATAATGGCACAAGCTGTACCCTGCAGCTCGTGTATTGGATGTGGTGGCAGGGAGAGCTCTCCATCCTTTAACTCCCCAAACCCTTTTTCTGTTTCTTTGTTCTACCAAATGTACATGTTGGCTCTCTCATTACCGCACTAGCCTTCTGGTGGTTCTCAAAATGAGTGAAAGCTAACCGCTGTAAAACAGCTGTCTATGAGCACAGGACAGAATAGTCCACCTTGGTTCGTGAGTCCTTTTGCTATCCTTCACGAAGTCCGGCTTGGGAGAGTTTATTCTGTGGATTTGGGTATCTTCCTTTGAAGAGCAGAATCCATGTGGCAGCTGAGAGCAGAGCAGAGCACAAGTGAGATGCTCTTTTGCTCTCTGCTATACTCTCCTCCTCTGCAGCCGATACTGATTGCAGCACTTTCTGCTCTTTTCTTCCACAGCACATCATCAGCTTCATGGCTGTTTCATTTACACTGGACTGTGTGAGAATTTCAAGGACAAGTGCCTCCCCAGGTGTCATTCATTTAAAGTTGTTAACATGCGAAAAATTGCTTTTTGGGGAAAAAAAGAAAAAAAAATCACTGATTATAACACAGAGTTCTTATGAGTAGACCCTGTAGTGCTTTACAAAGGTGGACAACATGATCATCACACTTCAGATGAGGAAGTGAAAGCAAAGAGACATAAAGTGATAAACCCAGGGTCTTATAGCAGATAAGAGTAATCTCTGAGCCTCAGACTATTGCTTTATTCTTTATGCAAAATTTCTTTCCATTTTTCAGTGTCAAAATACCTTTGAAAAAAATGGTCCTGACTTATCTTGCCTTCTATGAGCTTCACTGCTTTCCATCCAGCTGCAGTGAATAAAATGTTGCTGCTTGCCATTGATTCAAAGTTGAAGTCACTGGTAGCATTCCTGAGAATTTTGTGTAATAGTTAGAAAATAAAGAATTTACTTCACTCCTGTTTTCCGTGATGTGCAATCTAAAAGAAATATCAAGTGTACCCTGTTACACCTAGTATCATGCTTCATCAAAAGTAGTAACTTTGAAATCCCTAGGGCTTATAAGTGAATGGAGGGATGGAGTACCAAAAACCTCATAAAATATAAAATTGTGATCTTACTGAAATTTAACTACCTACAAACAAAATTGGTTATATTCTCCCCATCTGTTCTCAGATTTTTTGTTTGTTTGTTTTAAAGGGATATATACTTATTAATTACTATTTTGATTAGTTCAAAGAAAACTAGGCTTTGTGTTTTGCATAAAAAAGCACCGTCTTAGAGATATTAAGGTTTCTAACTCTTGTGGAGAGATGAACATAGTGTTTTCTGACAAGTTACTTATTACTTTCCTTTGAAAGGACATATCTGAGAATAACAAACTTAAATTTTTATTTCATCGTTATGGGAAGTTACAGCCAGGAGAATCCCACTTCAGCACAGAGGATTCTCAACTTTCCATGGAGAGCTGGGATGTTTCAGCATTTTCATGGAATTCTAGTGAGCATAAAAACCAAAGGGTTTCAGAGACATCCTGGTCTTCTGCATTTCCACTGCCAGAAGGAGATCTCTGTGAGACGCAAAGAGAAAGAGGGAATGACGGAGGCAAGGCTGTGCTCATTTCTGTGATGCTGACAGAGATTGCAAGGGCATCGTTCCATGTGTAACACAAGAGAGAGCATCTCAGACCAAGGCCACAGCATCTCCCAGACTTGCATAATAGAAATATTGGGGAAAAAAAAACGATTTTACTGAAAATGTCTGTACATTTAGTGTACAATTATTTTATTTTGATTCTTGAGAACTGCAGGTGTAGATGTGGCCCAAAAAAGCTACTTATGATGCCTAACATCAACTTTAGTGACTCTTATATAAAAAGTTACTCCACTAATGAACCAGTAGCGATCTATTTAGTAGCTATATCTCTACTGTATATTAACACATATTTTTTTATACATGACTCTCACCTCTTAGGAAAAAAAAAAGGTTGCATGCAGTGAGGTTACCACAGATTTCTGTTTTTTTTTTTCCTTGAGAAAATTTTATATTGTTTCCATTTTAGAAATGATTTAAACTTATCGATTTGCTTTTTCTTGAACAGTGCTGTCCACACACCTGTGCTGGCCCTATATTATTCTGTATATCTTAATATACATGATTTATCAATTAATGTTCTGTAAGCAAGAGAGCTCAACCCACAAATCAAGCAGACACTTCTATTTGCACTATTTTAGGTACAGTAGCTTAGTGAGTTCACAAACTACCCATATGTAATTATATACCATTTCTAATGTTAAAAAAATTATTTACCTGAAAAAAGGAAGACTGAGTTTGGTGGGGTTTGCCCGACAATAGGATGACAACAAAAAAACTACAGATGTCCTGCATTCTTGTTCACAGCTGAAGCTTGACGAAGTTCATCCCACTCACCACAATATTTATTTTGCACTTGCCAGTACTATATTCTCAGATGATGTAAATGACTGGATTTTACCAGTCTTCAGCACCCTTTACGTGTTCATGAAAGCTAGGACTTAGCTATGGTATTTCCAGAAGATGTGGAGTCAAATTCATTCTGCATTGATGCCAGTGAGGAGACAACAGATTTCTAACAAAGAAGAATTTAGGCCATTATGCTTCTTGAACTCACTCTAACCTCAGAATTTAGAAGAGGAAGGACTGAAAACTTATTAGCATTTGCAAGTGTTAGCTGGGTGAAACCCTGGGGGTAACAGAAAGTAATTGTGCTGAGCACCTATACCTGACAACTGTCCTCTAAGCTAGCACTTCCAAGAGGCAGCACGTTGACACGACAGTTTTGTTTGAAGATGTCTTCTCTACAGAGCGTCTTCTCCACTGTAAAATCCACCAGCTCTGTTACTTAACAGCTGTTCATTTATTTTTCAGTTCTCACATCCCACCCTGAAACCAGCACGTTCTCTACCATAAATTTAATTCAGATGATTGTTCCTCCCTGGACTTCTGTGGTGGCTGTTGTAACTCCAACCTTTGTATGTTCCACATGCCTATAACTGTCTTTGAAAAACGTTTTCAGGGCATTTGCATTCATTAGAGAATTTGAGTATTTAAAATTTTGAGATATTTTTCACAATGTAACCTTAGGAAAATTCCTTAGGCTGGAATTTTCTAAATTATCTTTTAATAGGAAATACACATTTAAATCCCTCTAACAGCTTAAACAAAATCTTAGCCTTGGTCTTTTCATACTTTAGTTCCTTGTTTGTTAAATCAAGGTGAAAGTTTACTTCTCAAGGGTGTTATGAGAATTAATGCTATGCAGACTGATTCTACAATGGCTGGACAATATAGACAAGAGGATAAGTGTCAGTTAGAAATGCACACATTATTGTACTCTGCCTAAGGACTAGCTGTATATTTATACTCTTTTGGAAAATACCTTCATATATCTTTAAAACAAGGAGATTATTTTCTTCTGTAACTACACAGGTTCTCTAAAGGTGTTTTGCCAGTGGTTAATTTATGACATGCCATGAGGTGTAGCATTAAGGCAAGCATAGAGCAGGGCTCTTCACTATTCCTTTTCAAGTGCTCGTTTGGTCTAGTTTTAGGAAGATGCTACATATACCAAGTAATTCATTTTCCAATCCTAATATTATCATTTTGAGTTCAAAAGGGACTCAATTAGTTATCATTATAGTTTAATGGCCTGAAACACTTTAGTGTTAATAAGTACCCGAAAAAGTAAACTCCTACCTCTTGTAATTTAAAACATTACCTGATTTTTTCTATAGAAAAGATAATTTAGGAAAAATAGAACTTTATGTCTTAGCTAGCAATTTTATAACAGCAGTAGGTACGAAAATCAAAATTCTCATTATGCTCTTTGTAGCTTCATGTAATGTCAAGAAATTATGCCCAGGGTCTTCCTAGTCTATGAAAAGGATGACGGAGGAAAATGAGTACGCTGTGCAATATATTTTTCCCTGACTGGTGAGAAGAAGAAAGACAGCAGTATTTGTGGATTTTCACTCTGTTGTGATGCAAAAGCTGGTCTGGCCTGTCTGGAAGTGACTGACAATGTCTTCTTCATTTACGCTGAGCTAATTTTTAACAGGAAGTGGCAACCAAATGATCATCATGGCTTTTATGGGCCAGGAGAGCAATCTATTGCTTTTCAGTTTTGCTTCAGATCTGTGCACGCTTTTTCATACGATGTGATGAAGGTTACACAATAGTGTAACCTCACATACGTGGACTTCAACCTGTGAAAGAAAGAAAGCATCAGTCTAGGGAGAAGATACTGAAACTTCACAGAGTATACACAGATCTGCAGGCTTTTTGCATGTAACTGCTTGCTTGAGAGTATAAACAAAAGTTAGAGCACACTTTGTTGTAGACTCCTGGAATCTCATTTCAAAAGGATTTATAAAAGTAATGCAATCTGTGTTTTATGATCATGAACTACTATGTGGTTGTAACCATTTATGGTTACAACTCAGTGCTTTGGCATATACTCAGCATGAAATATATGAATAGGGTCTTTTTTTTTCAATGAGACTGCTTACACATTTATTGTTTGCAGGATCAGGTCCAAATCATGTTACAAACAATTATATTTGTGCCTAAGAAGACAATAAACCTTGACTATTTCTCTGGTTGTATAGACAGATTATTATATACTCAGACTGTAAATTCCTGTTGGCTCATATGAACTTCCGTGCTCTTCTGGAGGCAGTTAACTTCCTGCAGCTGATATGTTTATAATCTATACAAAAGACTCTTCAGAATATTAATGTCTCGACTATATGAACAGAGCATATTTATTCAGTTACACCATTTCCATTATAACGGATGGGTGGTACTGAGTGTCCAGTTGCAGAACCGTTCTATTGGAAGCATCCTTCATTTAGGGTACACTTACAAATTAAATTACTGATGGTAAAGAAAAATTTCCCGCCAAGTAAAAAAAATCATAGCAAGGGGCGCTGTAAAAATGTCATAATGAGTGCTGTTTTGAGTGAATGTGAATTAAAAAATGTTTTTCCCTGTAAATTCATCAGCTAAAAAATGAAAGCTCTCACATTAATATATTTTAATTAATTCTGTGCTGTTTTACCTTACACTGAAAACTAGAACTGATTGTTTCTATATATCTAGGAATCTATATGACCTTTGTCATTTCAGTATTTCTGAGAACTTCATGCTCTTGCCCAGATGTTTTCACAAAATCTGAGCAGGATATAGAATCATTATCCCATTTCACAGGTATGGGACTGAGGTATAGAGAGAAACTGTGGCTTGTCTTCACTGAGGTCCGACATGAGGCTATGGTTAATACTTGATTTTTAATTTGGCACCCAAACAATTGTTTAGGCTCCATTTAAATAGTGTTTCTGGGCTGATCCATTGGGTTGGAGTGAATTGGACTGAAAGTCAAGTGCTGCTGTTAGGGATACTCAAAATTGCAGCATCTGGAGCTTGAATAGCTCATTGAACCAGATGAACTCGTTGTAGGTAGCTCCAGTGCTATTGATCAATGCAGTCACTTTTTGTCCAGCTATGCTGGTTTGAACAGAATAATGTGAGCCTGTTAACTATGTTTGTAGTGAAGACAAGCCATTAAGTGACTTTTCGAAGGACATAAAAAAAGAAAGCAATCTGGGTCTTCTGAATGTCATCTGTTTTCTGTCCAGTATCTGAACTGCAACCTTATGCACAGACATTGCTGAATGATTTTGTACTGATGCTAACAGGCAATAATTCTTGTGTTGCATATTTTTCATTAATGACTAGCATTATTGGGAAAAAACCCAACAATCCCTCCCCTGACAATTTGTGAAGGTTTCCCTTCAACAGTAAATATTATCACTGATGATGTTAATGAAGACATTAGTTTCACAGCATTTGAAGTACTGAAACACTCCACTGTTAACTAGCCTAGTGGGGTTTATGCTAATGTAAAATGTAATAAAGTAGAGGCCACTATCTCTTTAAGCTGAAAGAAAGGAAACTTGTTTCTACTTCCAAGGGATGCCTAGTGTGTGCTTATCTAATTGACTGTGTATTTTGTCTAGGTGTTGAGGGAAAGCTAAGAGAATGAAGGCTCTAAGTCCCCAGTGGAAGCATGATATGGCGATGCAGTGCTGGTGCTGAATTGTTCTCTCTGATGGCTCTATGGGAGTGGATAGCACTGAGTCTTCATTGCTGGGTTTTAGCAGTTGCTGCTGTTTCGGATCAGCATGCCACAAGCCCCTTCGACTGGCTCCTCTCTGATAAGGGACCCTTCCATCGCTCACAGGAATACACAGATTTTGTGGACAGAAGTCGACAGGGATTTAGCACAAGATACAAGATTTACAGGTATGAAGCAAAGGGAAAGCAATTACAGAGATATCATCCTTAGAAGTTGTCAATTATCAACAAGGGTTTCCTTAAGGGAAAGTTTCAGATGTGGGGGCAAATCCATAGACACAAAATTCATTGCTGAAACATATGCAAGGCCATATATGCACTGTGTACTATGGAAATGCCTGTTTGTGTTGTTTCTATTTTGTTTAAAGAACTTTTGGTAATTGATTATGTTGCTTTGGAAAACATTGTTTTTTAATACCTACCTCTACTCTGCCCTAGTGACATACTCAAAAATGTCCTAAGGTATTCAAACACCATCTTTGATTGCAGAGGGCTAACATGGAACACCTTTGACCATGCAGCAAGATCCAGTTCAATTGCTTTCAGGGTGGCTCATCAAGACATAAGTTGAGACTTGAAATTGTGGCTCCACAGATACTGCTGGCAAAGCATGGACTTCATTGGACAAATCAGGGTATTTCAACAGACTCAAAAAGTTTGCGGTTAGTTTATACCAGTGTTTTGAGAAGCAGTTTTCTCATCCCTGAGGGACTGAGCAATAAGAGCCACTGAATTTTAACAGAAGTTGCGGGTGTTTGGTCCATCACAAAACTCCGCATTAGGCTGGCCCAGTTCAGGCTGAGAAAAGAAAAAACAGGGGAAGACGTCAAAAGCATAGGTCTGCTTGAGAATTTGTGCCTTACTGTAGAATTGCTTTCACGATACATTTGTAACCTGTCAGTTTCTATTCTTTTGAGACAGCACTGGTGAAACATCTTCTTAATCATTTGCAAGGTGTATACAACTCAGTAATATCGAATAGGTTTATCAAGGACATGGGAATGAAAAGGAGAGTTCAGTTTAATAGTAGTGACCTAATGGCAAATAGAAAGACAGGAGAAATGAGGGAGCATGAGAGATTAAGGACTGAGAAAACAAACCTATAAGCAGAGAGGCTTTTTCACTTCATGTTGGTATAGATCCCTCCTGGCAGCAAAGAGAAAGGGGTGGCAGCCGGGCAATACAGGACAGATATTTAACTTCCCTAATAACTCTCCAACCTATAAACACAGACCATTTTGGTATGGAAAGACACACACTGATTTCATTTAAAACCATGAAACAGTTTGTGCAAATTTCATACCTATTTTAAATTATTATTCCCTAGTGGTATCCAGCTCTTTAGAAGAAGGTAAGAGTGATATGTGCCTCTATGTATATTATGTTTAGTTCAGTGTCCAGTGGCCTGTGACAAAACTGCTGGTCTCAGTCTGTAAAGATTTTATTTTTAAGGAACTTGTTTTATTTTTCTTTCCTAAATACATGCAGTAGAGGGCACTCTGTTGCAGGTCAATTTTGCAGTGGGCTCCTTTGCCATACATAGAGAAATTAAACATATTTTGAAAATAAAGTGTGATTTGGAAATATGCTTGATGAAGTGGCTTGTCTTAACAGAACAGCATTGCCCAATATTTACTGCATTTTAAAAGCCAGCTGTCAGGACCAATAATGTAAAGCCAATAATGCAGAGACTGAGGCAGCATATTTTATTCCTATTATTCTGTATTAGTCAACACTGAACCAAAATTATCTTGCTAAAAATGTGAAAGATGGAATTGTATTTCATTTCAGCTCTTTCAATCAGGTCTTTGAGAATTTTTCTCCTCTCAGCCATCATTACAGAAACATTGTTAAGTTTTATAGATCTGTAATCATATTGCTAATATTTATTTGGGTTTGTGCATAGGTTTCAATTGACTTTAATTTACACAATCCCACAGAAAGTGTTTCTTGTGTTTATTTCTATCCTCTGCCTATTCCCTTCAAGAAATGAGCTGGGAAGTCAAAAGAGGCACAAGCTACCTGAATCAAAAGAAAAGCTGCATTTTTTGATTTAGTCCTCTAAATACAAACCTTCCTGCAAAGTTTCCTTGTAAAATATGGTCCCATTAGCAAGTAGTGCAGAACATGGTGACCTTGTTACGAATCACACACTGTAAATTCAATCCCTGTTGCTTTTCTACGAGCTTTCCCAAGCTAAAGGATCTGGAGTCTAATTGGTCTGTTCATTCCCTCACCTATCTTTTACCTAATGAAAACGATCCCTCAGGGACACAGTCCTGATTCGAGCGGAGAAGTAAGGAAGGGGAAAACACAGGCCTGCATTGACTCAGCTGAATCATATTAACAAGAAAGAAAGGTGCCACTCCAAGCAGCACTGACAGGAGGGCCTCCTTTCCCTTCGCTCTTCACAAAGCCAACACATGAGACCTGACATTTCAAGAGTAAAGGGGAAGGAAAGTCATCTCCCTTCATTTTAACATCCATGCCACGTCAAAACCCATGGGGCTGAAGAAGAGTGAAGTGTACAGGGTGAGACACTCCAGCAGATTGTGTCCCATTTTGAATCCTTTCTGGTAGGATGTTGGTAGCACAGTGGGGTCAGACAGAAAATGACTGAAGACCTTTTTTTTTTCTTTCTTTTTTTTTTTTTAATGGCACATATGTGGCAAGTAGCTGCAAACTACCTAAAGGTGTGCCTCTCTTTTGGGAAAGAGTTGGCTCCAAAAGCACTGATGCGACTGTGACAAGTAGCAGCTCTCTTTCCATGTCTCCAGACCAATGGCATCCAAGTCACACCCATGATGTGTATGTATGACCCATACTTCTGATGGGTCATCATCAGAAGATGACCCATTATATCTCTCTGCCAAAACCTAACAAGTACTGCTGTCCATGGGAACTAACTCAGGACAACCAACCTAACACTGGGAGTAGGCGTTTACAATTAACAGCAATTAAATGGTGTCAATAAAAGTAACATAAAAACAGCAGTGAGTTGCACATACTGCATGTAGTATTTTAAAATGTGTTGGAGGAGATTTCAGAAGGAGACTGCTGTTATGACTTCTGTTTTCCAACAACGGAACAATTACGCAGCGACTAGAATGATACTTTGATTCCCATTATTTCTTTTCCTTCCTTTGGCAATCTCAGGAGAGGCAGTAATGATGTAGGAAAAAATAAAATTTCAATTAAATCATTAACTTCCCAATTTTTTTAAATTTCAAAATAGCCTTCCCTATTATAATCAAGATCATATTAAAAAGCAGAGAATACATGTTATTCTGCTTTTGGTTAAATCAGGCAATGCGTATTTCTCTAAATACTGAAGTGCCAGAGATGAAGGTCTTTATCCTGCACCCTTGTTTGACACTGATTTGAAGGGATCAAGGTCACGTTCTGCAGGTCCATGAAAGATATAAAATGGCTAAAATCAAGATAATAGGACAGAGAACTGGAAAAGCAAATATTAAAGAGAACAACAAAGAATATTAAAATGAAGATTACTTGAAACTTGATGGAAACATTGTCATTATTTCTCAGCTATTGAGTAAAACAATGTTGTGCTACTTGTTTTATTCCTGTCATTTGTATGGCAGGAGACATACTGATTTTCAAGTTTAGTTTCACCTAAACATATATGGCAATTGTTTTCCATAATGTCCAGTAGCCTTATTTTTTTTCAGTTCTTAAATTACACAACCTGTTTGCATTTAAAATAGATGGAGTCCAACTTTTAGACTAAAACAAGAAAAAATTATCACTGTATGGACTCTGTGCTAGCATTTCTATGCCCCCCCTAACTGTTGTATGCCAATGAGGTAAAAAGCAACTGCTTTGTATCCACACCCCCGGGTCACTATAAAGAAGTGTTCATCTGACCATGAATCTGTTATAAATTGTAGAGATGAAGCCAAAGATTGGCACTGAGGAGCACACTTATTAACTGAGCCCAATTTCTTATGAGAGGTCTTAACTTAAGCATAATATGTTTTTTAAAGATAAAAGTTGCACTTTGCCTTAACTCCCTATCTAGCCTTCAGAGCATAAAACAACCATGTGATAAAAACAACTGATGCATAAATTATGGGAAGGTAGCAGTAGAAAAATCTAGTCACCCGTATTTTAATCTATACATTAAAGGTCAGTTATGTCTATGGGCAAACAAGCTGATTCTGCAGTGTGCTTAGCTCCCCAAGAAGAGGAGCTTTCAACATGACAGGATAGAGCTGAAAGAGACAAATATATACGTAATAGTGTTTTAATCAGGTATTGCAGAACACTAAATAATTGCAACTGATGTTACCAGTGTTGTTATAAGTTGGGAATGGTGGGCTGGTTATGTTGATTATGTGGCAGTGTGGTATTGCCTATAATTCTTTGAAGGAAATATCCTCCTGCAGGAAATTTAATAATTGCCACAGTTTTTGGTGGCGTTCATTGCCACTGATTTGTGAAGAGAAATGCCAGGAAAGCACCTGGACGGCTGCTGAAAACCTCAAAATTAATGGGAATCCTGTGTCAATATTTTATGGAAGGTAGCTCCTGTAGTTAATATCAGTAAATATTTTGGCAAGGAAAATTGAGTTTATAATTTGTTATTTAATACACAATGGGACTACTGTGCCTCTTATGTAAATCAGCTACCCAGACAAAGGAATTTAAATCCAAACAGAATGAGATGAGAGCTTACCAGGATGGAAAGAGTGATTGTGAAATTATGCAAAGAACCTACATTATATCAGAAGAGGTAATTTCTACAGAGATAGGGGAGTATTCATGCTATCAAATAAGGTCCTGAGGAAATCTCCTCAGGGATACTGTGTAGTTTTGTTCAAGCAAAATGATTTAAAATTTGAAACAGATGTGAAAAATCAGGGGAAAGAAGAGCCTAGCTTTTCCTCTTAAAGCGGAAATATTTGGCATGTTTAGAGGGGGAAAAAAAACAAAAAGAGAGCTGAAAGAGAATACAATTCCTGTCAATAAACATACAGTCAGATGAACTATTTAAACCAAAAGCCATTGCTGTCATAAAACCAAATCGGTATAAACTGACTATGAATAAATTTAGGCTGGCTATTTAAAAAAGGTTTCTAATCATTAGAGTAAAATAATTACTAGGACATATTAAGTTACAAATCCTTACCAATCCTATGAATAGGGGGAAAGGGTTATAAGATGTGGTGTTTATGACAGTGGACTAGGCTTTAGTAACCCTTGAAATCCCTTTGAGGTAAGTATCCCTAACAAGTGTAGAATACTACTCTGCAAAGGAAAAAAAAGAGAATCTCCTACAGAACTGAGTAGTTCTGTGCAGCACGGTATTCGTGTGGCTTAAGAAGTGTTCCTTTAGAGGTTATTTTAAAAGGGATCGTGTTTGTTCATGAACAACTGAAAAAATAACAGTATTAGAAAATAAAGCTATCAAATTGAAGATTATTTTGTATTATAACACATTGGGTTCCTCTCATATGTTCTGAATCCTCTGGTAACTGAACCTATAGGGTAAAGTGAGCAAGACTGAAGACTGTAGTAGAACACTCGCTAATATGCTTTAACACTTGTGTGTGAAGTTAAGTAGAGCCAACATTGAAGTCGGTTGTGGTTTTTATTCCCTATCAAAATATTTTATCCCACAGTTATCACTAGACTTCTTGACACATGTATACTCCTGACAGACAGTGTTAATAAAAAAACTAAGGGGTTCAGTTGTGAACGTACACATCAACATGCCCTGATTTGCAATTTTCACCCCAGTGTACAGTCTGGAATGACATTCCCTTGTGCTCTTCCTGAGGTTGCTTTGAACTGATAATTTAGGAATTTTAAGGCATTGAGAAGAACTAATAAAATGTCTCCAACAATTTCTTCCAATACAAATGTTTCGTACAATGGAGGGCTGAGCAGAGATGTCTGCCATCATACCTTTCAAAAGTCTAAGGATATGATAGTATGGCATTTCTTGGTGCTCTTATTTCCTATACATTTGATCACACTCTAGAAACCATAATCATTGACAATTTTTTGGAAGGGCCCATTTGGTACTGGAAGCATCAGAGCTGTTGTCTTTTTGAAATAAGTCTGCTTCTTTGGAGACTAAGACAGGAGCTCATTTCTCAGACATGGACCTCAGTTTCCTTAACACAAAACATCACATACAAAACCCATAAAAGGTGAGGGAGGTAGTGACAGAGGAGTGGAACAGGATATATCAAAGAAAGGAATGAGGCAAATTAGTACTGTAGAAGTTGAGGAAAGAAATGGGCTGGAGTCAGCAAACTGTAACTCTGACGGGTGGCGATGAGGTAGATTTCAACAGGTAGCTTAGCAAACTGGTCAACCGTTGCCTTCAACTCTTCAGAGCCTTTGTTTCCTTGGGCATTGAATTACATGCACAGTGTCACTGCTGGGCAACTGAGAACTGGGATTATATGCACCAAAGAGCAAACAAGTTTATCTTCCACAATTGCCGTATCAATAGGGAATAAATAGCAGGAACAGTTCTGTCTCCTTTTCCAGAAATTCACTGTATCAGTAAATTGCTTCTGGCCGGCATTGTAATTGGTCAGCTTGCTTTAGGGAATTTTCCATTCAACCTGGTGGATAAAAGGTACAGTAATTGGATGGATCATCATTCTCAGAATGTTTACAAAAGGCTAGACTACTGAATGCACAAAGTCCTCTTTTTAAATCCAGTGGCTCATAGGCTGGGAAGAGAGAAGAGGAGCTCAAAGAGAGTTTCTGGGATTGTGAGTTGATAGGTTTCCACTGGAAAAATAATATTTGTAGTCCAGTACAGTGGTCTCATTATTACGGGCAGTGTAGATACACAGAACAAAAAGATTCTGATTTTGGTCCTGAAGAATCAAACAGCAACAGTTTCCTACAGTGGAAGTATAGTTTAATTAAAGTAAAGAAAAAAAGATGTAGGACATTTTTTTAAGAATGTCTGGATCTAAAAAATATCAATGAATTTCATTTCTGGTTGTCATATACTTCAATAGCCTCTCTTAGTCTAGTCAGCTGGGCATAACAAAGACATGATGTAAGTTAAATAACTGGCTCTGGTGAAACTGCTTGCATAAGTACATATATGAGCAAAATAAAAGCTTTAAATGACCATATTTCCAGGTCTAGCAATACTTGGACAATGCTCTCCAAAATTATCTGATTTCCAGCCCTTTGTTTCAAATGTAAATCTCCTTCATAGGAAAGCATTTTTGTTTTATCTTTAGGGCCTAAACACCTATCAGGTAGTGATGCTTTACAATTAGCAGTTCCTATTATCAGAATTATATGAGTTTCTTAATCTATTTATCCAGGGAATTCTCTGGAAGGTATGTGCTTGTGAAAAGGTGGAAATAAAGGGACAGATAATTTAAACTGAGAGGCTACGTATACATAACAGAAAACTTTAAAAAATGTTTTCAGATGAATTATAATCAGAGCCTAGTTTAGTTTACCGGTAATCTCAAGGGGTTGACAAGTACATAGAATGGATGTTCACAAAGGTGAAAGAATCTTTCACCGATGTTCCTGTGGCTACCACGTATGGGCTACCTCCAATGGCACTGGGAGCCTAAGGGGCCCCTCAGATGGATACCAGGCATGCCAGAGGTGCAGGAGATAAGGACTGGACACTTACTTAGGTCTGCCCCCACAATCCCAGGTATGCAAGAGGTCTGCCCCAGGTAGGATATCTCCACAGGCAATGATAAAAGATATCGCCAAAGGCGATGGTAAAAGAGTCTGAGCTCTCATGGATACTTGTGGCCCAGGAAGAAGGGCAGACAGACATGAGGGGCTCAGAGGTGGACAGGAAGGACCAAAGAGAGTTAGGGAGTTCTGATTCCCAAAACGTCTCTCTCTTTCCAGCTCTGTTACATGTGTGAGGTAGCACAGCAGAGAAGTCATCTGCTCTAGGTAAAGGGCTAGCACTTATGACTCAAGAGCACAGGAGAAATCAAGCTCCCTTCTGACACTGATCCACAACATCAGCCCTCAGTCCACCTTTGAAGGTCTTGGGAAAAGCATGACCAGACCCTGATGAAACAGTATATTTTTAAGAGATGCTGGCTTCCTACAGAATCCTGCAGAAATCTCAGTGAACAACAAGAAATTTATCATGAAGCCTACAGCATTCAAAAGCCTCTAAGTTGTTTTGCCACTGACCAGGGTCAGACCTACCCCATATCCCTTCACTCCATTTTGTTGGCTCAATATTAAACTACTGGGTTTCAAAACAAGGGTAGAGTTTCTCTCGGTGAGATAAACAAGTGATAGCACTGGGAAGGATACGAGGTAATGGTGCTGGATAGGCCAGCAGGATTAGGAGTGTTCTCAGGAGTCAGTTTGACAAGAACACAAGCATGTTTCAGCTTGGCAACAAAAGAGAATATTGATGCCAAGATTGCCTTCTGTATTTTTTTTTTATAATACACTGCAGGAGTCTGTGTTTTGACAATCTCTCTCTGTATTTCTTCTTATTCATTTGGTGTATTTAATCAAAGATCCCAAGGAAACTCAAATGGCAAGGAGGAGAGTGAATCTTATTTTTTTGTAAACATTACTATAATCTATTTCCAGAACGTACCCACTTTCAATATCTAATATTTTGAGGATAATTATTAGATCAAACCTCATACTGATATGTTTCCCTAGAACAAAGAACATTTATTTAGAGAATATGGTGCGTCACCATTTCAGTTAGTAAGTTCATAAATGATTTAAGTTGCCCTAAAAAAATTAGGATAATAGAGGCTGTAACTTAATGGTTTCATGCAGTCACTGAAGTAGTATAAAAGCTGTTTAACACTAATAATAGATTCATTCTTCAGTCAGCAGGATAGTCTGCCAGGATCTTGGGCATGAAATCAGGTCATTTTCATTAATTCTTCGAAGATTTTTGGTTAGTTGGGTCTTTGTTCTTTCATTTGCCCTTCCTTTTCATTTTTGTTTAAATATCCCTGCTAGTACTGTCACTGATGTTCAAGATGTAGAGGATTTCAAATGCTGATGACTTTCATAAAAGGGAAAAACAATTACCAAGATTTCTTTTCGTTACTGAAAAAAAAAAAAAGTTTTTTTTATTGCTTGAATCAAGTTCTCTGTGCTTTTGTTTTAACCCCCATATTGTTATTTTTTCTTACTGCTGTTAGGTCAGTAGTCTTCTCCAAAAAGAATGGCTTTCAGGTTTTTCTTTTTGTCCATATGTTAAGTCTATATGGGTGGCATGTTATATCTTACATAGAGAAAAGAACTGAATAGCACAGAAACCTTTTCTGTATGGAAAGACAGTAGTATTGATTGGAATGTATGATTCGTTGTATAGAAGGGTATGTATGACTTTTGCATAGAGAAAAAGAACAACTGACACCAAATGTACTCACTCAAGAATTTTTGTCGTTTTCTTCTACTATCATTGACTTAAGGTCGTGGTCATTATCTCAGAATTTAAATCTTAGTTGTCTTCTAGCTCTGATTGATTGATTCTACAGGTTTTACTAGTCATTTTGCTGGTTGTGAATTTTTATTGTGTAGCTACACATTCATTCCAACAGAGACCTTTGTGAAGAAAAGCAATACTTCAAAATAATGTCTTGTTGCTCGATCCTCCCTAGAATCCCAATATGATTGTTATGGATAATAGTGTTCTTAAGGTCATTAATGGCTCCATATCTCAATTCATCTTCTGATACTCTCAATTTCTACTTTATTTATGCAGCTTGAGAAGAGAAGATATTTTTACTGACCAGACAATTTGATATATAGAGAGCTCTGAAAACTGCACATACAAAGCCCACTAGCAATTTAGAAGTTGTGTATGCAGGTCTCACATGTATAGAAGAGATCGCATCTGACTTTAAGTAATGAATGTTAATTTCTCAAGGGAAAAACACATATACAGGTTTTGACTTACATGAGTAACATAATTTAAAATCAAAAGAATAAGACATATTCTACCAAATATTCTGAAAGATCAGCAGAATCTGAGACCTGAGGAAATATAATTGATTAATTCAAAACAAATATTTGTATTTTAACTAACTCTGAACTATATTCTTACAGTTCTTGAAATGTAACAAGTAGGGATTTTTAACTTATACCCTGGCAGCTAGTAGTAGAATGGGATGTTTTACTAGGAACTCAGATATGATATCAGCTTTGCCTACTGTAAATATGCTCTATTAATAGAAAGTAAACAGAGGCAACACGTTTTTATCCAGTTACATCTAGATGTATTTTATTTAAACCACATCTTTAGCCGTTTACTTTAAATACTGGCTACAGGTTATAATAATAAAAGTAAATTCTAAACATTACACAGCAGAACCAATCTAATAACACACATTAACAAACAGAATAAAGTATTTTCTCTACATTTCACATATTTACCCACGCAAAATAAATTAAAAAATAATAATTTGAACTGACTAAAAATGAAGGACCTGTAGTGAGTTCTCTTGTTACAAACAACTGTTCATTGCCATTTTTCTTTTATAAAATATCTAATGATGTTTTTGGTAGCAAACCACAAGACTCAATAAATTAGAGTAAGTGGAAAACATGTAGTCTGTGGTGCTTGTTCATTTACTGATTTCTAGAACCCAAATATTTGTGATTACTGTCAGAGTGAATCGGTGTGAATATGAATGCATGTATGTTTATATATATTTATGTGTATATGTATGTGCGTGCATGTGTGTCTGTATATATACGTGTGTTTATATACATACATATAGATAGACAGATAGGGATAAGTGAAAATAAAGGAGTTTATTACTTCACATTTTTGCAGTGAGAATACTGTTTATTAGAAAGAAAAACTTATATCTTCTACAGTCAGGTGTCTGAATAAGAGCCTTTGACCACTACATTAATGAGGTTTACTATGGACACTTCCTGATGGATCAGAGGTCCAGAAATTCTCTATAAGACTGGCAATGCCAAAAGATCTTTCCTCATTAGATCCTTGTATTAAAATGCCTCTGTCAGAAGCATTCTGTCAGATCTTGCTGCGTTTTCCTATGCTTTTGGTCAACTCTAGATTATGCCATTTACATTAAACTTTAGCTGTGGCTACAATAAAAGACATCTGAGGATCTGTAACTGAAACACATTAACATGAACCTTTTGTTTCATACAGGGGCTATTATGACTTTGCTCCAGCTTTTTCCTCTATCTTTCCATATGATTCTGGGTATAGTTAATGAAATCATCCTTGACAGGATGTAGTTTTTCTATGTGTGTACAGAAAAAATATATATGCGTGTATGTGGCTACAGAAGCTCTGTATTTAACTCCCAATTTTCCACAGATTCCTTGTGTGATAATGTCATGTGAAATCCATGCACCACAGATTTTCTACCTGTATCTTCACTTGTGGATCCAATACATGCTCATGCTTGGACAGTGAACTCTCTGATAAGACCTGTTAATATATCTGCTTAAAAAACTTTACAAGTTGTGCATAACTCCTAACTTTCAAGGAATCTGAAAGAAGTTTGGGCTGAGTTCAGTGCTCAAGCTATGTGCCCAAGTTATGATTAACAGCATGTGAGTACAAGACAAAAACTGGATCCTGACCAGTTCTTTCACATGCCTTTTAAAAGGCTCACTGGCCTCTGTTTCATTGCTAATTTCCTCAAGGACTGCTTTCCTGCTTAGACACCTTTGTCTTTTTACTTTTTTTTGGTGTCAGGGATTGAATAGTATCTAAAGATACTTTTATTTGAGTTGCCTCTGAAATTGCTTTTCCTTTTAATAAAACTATTTCTCATATGGTTGACTATGAAGGTCCATCTGTTTATTTAGAATTTTGCCTGAAGAAGTAATGGTTATGTCTATTTTTACTGCTGTCTCCTTGGCCTGGATGAGCACAAACAAATGTGTGCTTGTTTCCTGGTTCTGACATTGAAGTTCTCTGTGATTTGGGTATGCGTGCCCTTGGTACCAAAACCAGCAGGGAGTGTTACATATCAGTACAATCTATTAAGTCCCCTGACACTCACCCTTTCTGTTCCAAGAGACAAAACAAACAAACAAAATAAACACACAAATAGTTCAAAAAACTTTTTGAGTGTGGTGGTCTTTTTCCCAGACAATGAGAATGATAGAATATGAATAACTTAAAAAGGAATTTTAACCATAGTAATTTATTGGAATTTAAAGACAATTAACAGTAACACTTAAATTTAAAAGATTTGTGAACTAGGACATTAAAATGAAACAAAAATAAGTGTGCTTCTACTTTTAAAAAATGTCTCCATGTACCCATTCTATATTTATTGGGAGACAAAATTTTATATGTAACAGTCACACCATTTTCACGCTATTTCTCTTGTCTTCACAGTTAAAACATGAGAATTCCAAACCACGAGTGGGTTTGCAAGACTTTATATCATTGTTGACAGCAATAAAACGGTTTTCATTTGGTGTTTATGCTAATACAAAGTGAGATTTGGCAAGTTTCTACACAACAAAAACTGAGGTCACATGACTCCAGTTTCTAATTCAGTTTGAATCTTTGAAAATTCCTATGTATGGTTGATACGCATGAGTCAATATTCATCTCTTCCTGAGAAGTACTGGTTCTGTCACAGTAATTGGAATAAAACAGTAGGAAAATGTCAATTTTAGTCAAATAAACTTGGTAGCTATATCTCAGAATTTAGCCAGGGAACAGAACTCTCTTGAGAGAGAGTGGGGTGGAACAGAGAGAGGTCCAGTCACATGTTATCGAATGGATTTGTGGCTGATAGCTGTGTCTGAAGACAGCGTGTACCTGCTATGAGGTGGTTTTATCCTCGTGAAATCTGCATTTCTGATCTGTGGTGAAAAAATGCTTGTGCTTTTCTTCTCTGTTTTGATGTGACATCATCCTGAAATGTGCTAACAAAACAGTAATTTTAGAAGGTGCTAGTCTGGCAAGTAACATCCCTTAAAGCCAGAAAACAAGGAAAATGATGGTAACAATCCCAGGTGTGGAAAGGCCACTGGAGCGATTGCGGGCTAGCACTATCCACTGAGTGCAGGGCAAGAGGAAAGTAGCTTGAGCTTAATACCCACAGGGTAATTACAGGGAACTGGCTGTACATTGAGTGCCATAATGAATACAGATTGTTGTCCTACAGCTTTGTGTCTTCTGGTTGATGGCTGGGTCTGACTGGAGCTTATCTTGCAGTCAAGGCATTTATAAGAGGGTCACTCTTTTGCACTCACCTTCAGCTCTGTGGGGTCATTTTCAGGTGTGCCTTTGTGATCACATTATTTTGTCCATTAGGACTTATGGTCATAAAATGTGAAAATAGTTTTAAAGTGATTTATGGTTTAACATATCTAGAAATTGGTGAAAATTTTTTGAAGTTGGACAATGAATTAAAAAATTACTTGGAAGAGATATAGCCATATGCCTGTAACACCCACCTATATCTACTACCACAATGCAGCTGCATAGCCTCCAGTTTTTAAGAAACCAGGCTAAATTAAATCCAGAATCAGCCTAAATGAGAAAGGTTGCATTCCTGACTGATAAGGATCACTAAAGCCACTGATTTGAAAATGCACCAGCTTACTGAGGTGAGATTTTGAGCTAGTAGGACAGGAGCTTAGGCCTCAACTGACACCTAGAAGGTGATTCAGGCTGGCTCTTCATGGCCAGATTTGCAACAGGAAACTCAGGACCACGTCCCATCTTCAGAGTTCCATTGTACTTCCTGATCTTGTGAAGAACACGAGACAACTGAGGGCCGAGAACAGCAGGGCACATTGCAAAGTGTATTTGCTCCATTGGTTATATGAGGCCTTGTTTTGTAGTAGGGAAGGATTAAGTCCACGGCAGGTGGTAAGTGTTTAATGTTTCAGGAGCTGGGACATTTGTATTCTTGACAAGTAATGTCTTAGGAATGTAGTCTGAACTTAATTTTTTTAAATACATAGTTCTCAATTCCTTCCCCTCCCCCCCCCCCCCCGATACATTTGTTTCTAAGTAGAGAAACGGAACATGGATTTAATGCTTGCTCATCATTTTTGCTCTAGGGATTATCTAATGAGCTATGGTGCGTGGAGATTTCTAACAGCACTATAAACAGTTCACAGAAGTAGACCACAAAGTACACAGGGCGTAGATGACTGAGACAATATAGCAAGAATAGCTTTATGTTTGTTAAAAGTTTTTTTTTTAAGTTTTGGTCATTGGATATTACATCCAAAATCCATATTATATTTTACTATTTTCTTATGGAAGAATGTCACTATTACACCCAGTGTTGCTGCTGGGACATATTACGTTCATTGAATTATTTGTTCTTACCAGATCAAAGCAACAAGGTGATTCTCCCCCTCTGCTCTGCTCTGGTGAGACCCCACCTGCAGTACTGCATCCAGCTCTGGAGCCCTCAGCACAAGAAAGACATGAACTTGTTAAAGCTGGTCCAGAGGTGGGCCATGAAAATGATCAGGGGGCCAGAACACCTCTCCTATGGAGAAAGGCTGAGGGAGTCGGCATTGTTCAGCCTGGAGAAGAGAAGGCTCCGGGGAGACCCTATTGTGGCCTTTCAATACGTAAAGGGGGCTTATAAGAAAGATGGCGAGACACTTTTTCACCAAGGCCTGTAGTGACAGGACAAGGAGCAATGGTTTTAACGTAAAAGAAGGTAGGTTTATATTAGATATAAAGAAGAATTTTTTTACGATGAGGGTGGTGAGGCACTGGAACAGGTTGCCCAGAGAAGTTGTGGATGCCCCCTCCCTGGAAGTGTTCAAGACCAGGTTGGATGGGGCTTTGAGCAACCTGGTCTAGTGGAAGGTATCCCTGCCCATGGCAGCAGGGGTTGGAATTAGATGATCTTTAAGGTCCCTTCCAACCCAAACCATTCCATGATTCTATGATTCTAAGAACAAATGCGAGAAGCTGTGTGGCTTTCACCATTCAGGTAATCAGACAACATGAACAGTATTCCTCTGCACATTAACACTATTAATCAATATAGTTCTCGTCAGTTTATAATTTCATGAGATATGTCACTGAATGTCTCACCTGTTGGGTCTTAGCAAAATGTTCAGTGGAAGCTGGCTCACAGCATATAACTCAGAATCCAATTTAGTTGCTATTTTTTCTGCTTTGCTGAGAAAAAAAATCATTAAATTATTCTCCTGCCACAAGGTTAGGTAATACCTTTTAATCAATGCTGAAATGCAATAATGGGGCAAAATGAAAGACTTCACATTACAGATGCCCTGGGCAAAACCCCTCCAGTTATTTCCCCTTTGGCTGTTACTAGGTCCTGAAAATCAGGGACCACAGTATCTCTGTAACAACAATGTTATGCAAAAATGACATGGAGTTACCTGTAAATTAGTCTTCTGGGATAGTAAACTCACTATCTGAGATGAAGTAATCCATTTGTAGTTAAAGCAAAGGGTCTGAACTGCCTGACTACAGAAATTTCTGGGTTTAGACTAGCATGAAATTATATGTTGATCTTCATTGTAAATAGACAGGCGTACACAGAGGAAAATATATAAAAGTATAAACGTGTCCACTGTGGACTTGATGCTGAGACTAATCCAGCAAAAGGATTAGGATTTTGGATTTATTTAACTCCTTTCTGACATAAAGAAAGACGTTTTTATCACTGATAACGAATGGTGGAATTTGGAACAGCAGTACGGAGATTTAATTCTCATGCTGTGAAATGAGGAACGGTCACACTCCTCACAGGCAGAAGCAGAAGGTGGCCTTCACAACTAATGTGTTCAAGGACTACACATTCACTTTTTATGAGTTCTTCATCTACTAATGAATGCAGTACATAAATGTGATAGCTACCCCACTAGTTACTGAGCCATCAATAATTTTCCACCAAAATACTTTCTTAATGGCAAGCCAATGGCCAATTAAATGAAAATTTCATATTTTTAAGGATTCTTTGAAAACTTAAATTCAAACTTGAAAGCAAACAAGAATTTATTTCTACATCCAAGATATCAGAGACTGTCAAGAATTTGCTTCTCACCCCCAACCACCACCCCGAATACCTCTACGTCTGGTTTTCTTAGATTATTTTTTTTTCCTAGGAACAATTCTAAACACCAGTAACTAAGAGTCCTAATGCCACTCCCAAATTAAACCTGAATATAGAGGAAAAAACTGCCCAATGCATTTTAATTTTGGTTGCTGTTCTTATGCTGTTGTTCTATGGACTATCCATAGTGCGCTGGAAACCGAAATACTCTGCATAGGAAACTGAAACGTTGGAAAGTGATTTGTGTATCAGAGGGGAAGTTTAGTCCCAATTAAGTTGGTCCAAACATAGTGTGAAACGATAATGATATAGTACGGAGCAGGTACAAATGCTGCATAATGCAGCACTGTAATACCTGCTGGTGACAGGCACTGCAGCTACTCAAACTCTGGCAACAGGTACTGCAGCTACTCAAACCCCAGCAACAAGCAGTGTGGCTACTCAAACTCTGGCGACAGCTACTGCAGCTACTCTAATCCCTATGACAAACACTGTGGCTACTCAAACCCCAGTCAGCAGCTAAGCACCACGCAGCCGCTTTCCCCTCCCCCCTCCCAGTGGGGTGAGGAGGAGGAAAGGAAAAAAAAAAGTAAAACTCATGGGTTGAGATAAGAACAGTTTAATAACTAAAGTAAAATATAGTACTAACAATAGTAATAATGAAATATAATAATAATAATAGTAATGAAAAGGAATATAACAAAAAAAGGAAAGGGGGGAAAGAAAAAACCCCAGTGATGCACAGTGCAATTGCTTACCACCTGCTGACCGATGCCAGAGCCACGATCCACACCTCCCGGCCAACTCCCCCCAGTGTATATACTGGAAATTTGGGGATTGAACCCGCGACCTTTTTGCGTTATTAGCACCACGCTCTAACCAACTGAGCTAACCACTGGCATTCCATGGTATGGACTATCCCTTTGGCTAGTTCAGGTCAGCTGCCCTGGCCATGCTCCCTCCCAGCTTCTTGCACACCTGCTTGCTGGCAGAGCATGGGAAACTGAAAAGTCCTTGGCTTAAGATAAGCGCTACTTAGCAACAACTAAAACATCGGAGTGTTATCAACATCATTCTCACACTAAATCCAAAACACAGCACTGTACCAGCTACTAAGAAGAGAGTTAACTCTGTCCCAGCCGAAACCAGGACACCTACCGCTAAAGTGGTTAGATTCTTCTGATTTGTAACATTTCTTTAAGGTCTTTCCAGGTTGTTTGAACACCTTTTTCATACCGAGTAATATTCTAAACCACTAGTGTCACTGAAGTAATTGATATAATTATCTTTTTACTCAGAAGAAACAAAACTTAGAGAATACGTGTGAGTACGTGTGTGCAGACTTTGGAACCCATTTTGAGGCAGATAGGATGTTAGACACACACATTGTGTTTCCTCTGAAGTAGTTTGTAGTAATTTCTGTTTTCAACCTTTTTTTTTATGCTGATAAGCTTAAATTAGCAATTTCAGGAAAGAACACAACTGTCTATTATAAACACCTCCTATTTTCTGGTCTTCTCTAATGTGCTCATGTCATTTCTGCTGTGTAAATCTTGTCAAGTTGGTGGTATTCATGAAAGGACTAGCTTTATTCTCATCTCTCTCCACTCTATTGCCAGGGTTATTCTATGGTACAAGATGATTTTTTATTCAAAATCTAGCAAAGCATAGAGTAACACGCTCCTCCTTGCTATCCAATAATACCCTGAAAAGCAAATGGAGTTCACCTTTACCGTTTTACTGCAATGCTTGTTCCTACTTTTTTTTCCTTTTCTTTTTTTTTCCCCAGAGCTGTAGACATCCCATAGCCGCAGCATGCAATGGGCTGCAGAAGTAGGTTCCCTCCACCAGCTATAATTGGCATTGCCTTCTCTGTTTAAAGATTCACAGTCTTGACGCCGTGCTAACTATACCTGCAACACTTTCGGTTGGTCAGGGGGCTTTTATTCATGATCGGTTCATTGGTAAAAGTGACTGAATGTTGCATGATGGTAACTGTCCTGCTCTGGTTTTACTAAACTAGAAAAGTTAGCCAGACATGTCAGATGTATAGCAGATAAAATTGTAAGCATAAATTCTAATTTTCCAGTTAAGTATTTAACTGATTTTGTAGGATGAGTGCTACTCAAGTATGAAATATTCTTGTGTCTCACTCTTAAAGCATGAGGTATTTTACATTTTCACATCTTTTGCTCTGCTTTGATTTCATGACAAAATACTAATAAAGGTAGGGGAACAAAGCTGACTCTGAGTTTCATATTAATCCCTAATAAAAAGTGGCCCATGTAAATTCTTCTAAATACTAAGCCATCTCTTGCTGTCAATATAGACACAATTCACTGATCAGCAGCAATAAAGGCTCTTTAATTGCATACTTTTGTTACACATATTTCTAAGTAAGCATCTCCAAAGTATAAAAAGCATAATTAAAATCTATAATTCAGCTATCTGGATCCATTGATAGAAATATAGCCACATTTTAAACGAGCTTTAACAGTTTAACAGCTCTGTGCTTCAAAGAAAAGTAGATTAATACAAATAGCCTGCAGGGAAAGATAAAGGTTCAGATCTCAGCAATCTGAAAAACTTTGCATTTCTATGGAATCCAATTTCAGGCTACACAAATAAAGTTAAGAGGATAAGTAAACTTGCTGCATAGAATATTTTGTTATCCTAACTATTGTTGCTCATTGAATTAAATTTGATCTTTCTGCTGAAGTTCCAATTTTGCTTCATTCCTCATGATACAGATATGTTCTGTCTTTGATGTTCTCTAAATATCATTGAAGCTAATGCCATATCAATTAAATACGCTGTTTAAGTACTATTTTTTTCTCACTAGTCAATCATTGTTGGAATTTTCTATACAGCTTAGCATTAGCATTCAGAACCAGATTCTCGAAAGAACCTCGTATTTTCAAAAGACTTTAGTCCTTGGTGTGACATTTGTTTATTTAGGTACCTAAGAAGAGTAAGAGCTGTACTGAAGAAGATGGCTCACTAGTTTTCAAATTAATAACTAGGATGGTTCCACTGTCATTAATGATCTAGCAATTACTTTAAATTGGTGTAAACCGTTGATGTGTTTAAAAAGATTATGCCTAGTACTTTGGATTAGTAGGTTCAGATCCTGATCGCAAAAAATTTTGGGACAGAGAATGACAGAGGAACAAAATAAATAATGATGTGAGGCTACAAAAATAAAAGAAAAAAGTTCAATCTAGCAGGAGGAAACCTTGATGGTTTTGTGAGGTAGAGGAGTTTTATATGTGAGTATGAATTACTTACAGGAGGTGATCTGGTACGATGGATCTGAAGATTAGGGAACACGAAAGGAGGTTGCAGAACAACAGCATTTATATAGAATAATGAAATTAAGAGGTTTTCAAACAGAATTGGGAAAAAATTTACAGGTGGCAAGCTCAGATAAGAAATCTATCATTGAACTGAAAATTACGTTTACTGTATATTTTAGCATAATATGAAGTGTATTGGTGCATCATCATCTTATATAGCTTATGTCATCCTTCCCTGAGTAATTTTTGCCACCTGTTGTGGCACTGAATGACATTATATCCCTCAGCTAAAACAAAAAAATTTCTTTTATAAATTTCTAACATGTTACTTTCTGTGTTGCCATTAACCACCTTTTGTTATGGAATGAGGAGATAACATTTCCCTCCACCTTTTCTAGGCCTCTGAACCATTGGCATTGGCTTCTGACAATGGCACTGACAGTGACCTACTTGGTTTACTTGCAAAGAGGTGTCTTGACCCAATGTCAGATGTGGAAGGAAGTAGGAGGATTCCTATTCAATCTGGTTCCTAATGGCATACCCCACATTTGAACAGCTAGAATTATAAATCAATTGCTCTTGAAAGATGTGAACTCATAGCTTATGATGGTCTACCTGAGTAATTAGGAAACAAATTTTGATAACATAACAGGAGAAAACAAACAAAAGAAGCAGTCTTGGCACTGTAAAGTATCTATACATGCCAGCTGATACCACTGCATTTGCCAAGACAACGTTATGTGGCTGCGTGGATGGTATGTTCACTGCCTGTTTACTTCTCCTATTGGCCTTTCATGAAGAAGTTAATGCTATTGCAAACCCATGAGTGACCAGGTCTCTGTCAGTAGAACATAGAGGCATCTGTTGAAAATTTTTCTCCAGGATAAAGGAAAGATTACTGAATGTTTGTGAACAGTTCAGTCAACTTATCTGCTTTGATTATTATGGTTTGCCCTTATTTTATTTAAAAACAAAACAAACCAAAACACTTAACAAGCTGTGTGATGGCGTGTTTGGTTGCTTGCTTTCTTTTGGGGACTAGTTTATTTCTCAAATGTTCTGAAGAGGTCAAGAAGTATTTCTGAGAAGAGAGAAACATTTTGGCTGAAATTTTACTGTTATCTACTTACCAAATCTGTGTGTCCTTTATTTCCCTGTTATATATATTAGGGGCAGTGGTCTCGTAATGTATCAAGGTGATAGGGAGCATTCTGCATTAACAATGCTGGAGCACAGAGGCAGGAGAAAGTCATGCACATCTTGCTCTGTTCTCTGGAAGAAATTGCCACATGGGAAAGAGAGATTAAAAAACCAAGAATAATGACAGCTAAAAGACAGTTTAACAATTTTTTCTTTATATGTTGGCGAATATGCATTCAGATGGGGATTGTTTAAGCTTTTAGTTTTTGGCAAACGGCGTCTAGAGCTGGATTCAGCTGAGTTAGTAATAGATGGGACTGTGGATGGTAATGTCTCTCTTCCCTGTAACCTGATTGGAGGTTCCACAGTAAAATTTCCTCATATGGTACATTTTTCTTCTGCTGAAACCACTGATTGCGTGTGATTGTCATTAAAAAGTAGATCTCCATTCCTATACTTAGTGAAAATCAATTGGGCTATTCCTTGTGTGGATACTCATTTGTAAATTAGATTAGAGCTGAATCCATAGCATAGCTAAATAACTGGATACATTAATGGCAAATTTGTGGATTGCCTGACACTGGAGCATAAGCAGATACAGGGAAACTTGTACTCCTCTGCACAGGATGTGTCTCATAAGTCCGATGTGGGTAATAAAAAAAGTGCTCTGCCAACCTGCTACGCCTCATTAACTGAGACAAATCAATGGAGAAGCCTTAGTTGGCAGGGAGTGAGTGACACTGACCCTGTGCTGTTTGTACACCCCAACCCACTCTTATTCTGCTCTGTCCACGAACGTGACAGCGGGCACCCTGAACTGGTGTAGATCAGGAAAATAGCCTGTGATAAGAGATGGGTGGGTGCAGATAACCTCTGCCCTTGAACAAGGCAGGAACCCAGGCACCAATACAAGTCACGGTATGCACCTTCATCTCCCTTGAAACACCAAGCCTACATGCTTACCTGGATTCAGGGCAGAAACCCATGAGCTTGAATGAACAACTCTGCTCATCAAATCTTAAAAGATTTATCTTGAGCTTCCTTTTAAACTGAATTTTGCAGATCAGATCCTTTTGGGGAGAGCAGAACTGAGGCCTGCCAGACTTTTGCTAAAAAAATGTGAGGAAAAACAGTAGCTTTGTTGTTTGATTGGTGTGAGGTTGATGCTGTGCTGGGGAGTAACCAGATCAAATAGAAATATTGGTCAATTCAATCAAGCTTTAGAAGTTTAACTTTATTTTTCCGAGATAGTGCTATTTCACTGTTCATTGACAGCCTTTCATGATTTTCCCTGTGAGAAGCATACTCACAGCTTCCTAATCAGAATATTTTATGATGTACTTGTTCTGAAATTCGTTTGCGCTTTAATTTGAGTGTATACGTGTGTGTACCTGCATAATGCAATTTTTTATCATCCTGCCTTTGTAGGATGCTTTATGTGGGCTTTGAGAACATTCTGCCTTCATATTAACTGTTACTGTGTCGTTATGCAAATGTAAAAAAGCTCCAGACTTCTCTGAAATTAGCTGATATTCATGAAATACCCTTTGTAGTAAGCATGTATGCATATGTTCACATCACATATTCCTGTGCGCAGATGTGTATAAAGTGATGCAATTTTGCAGGATACTTTACATGAACTTAGACTAATAGCTTCATGCAATCATCATGATAACATCAACAGCATTGTTAAACAAAACCAGCAGAAACATGAGCATACTTTCGGAAGTTACTGCTGTGGAAGTATTTCAGAAAATAGTGTTGATTCGCATCTGTTTCATCTGTTTGTTTTAAAACAGACTTGTAGAAGGACAATACACGATGTCATATCAGTAGCATAAGGCTGGACTTCAGATGTCTCCCTTATCTAAAGGGTGAACTGTCAAACTGCAGACTTTCCTGTGGTGGGCTATTCTCAATCTCTGAAACTGTTTTACAAGGCATAGTCAGTCATTAGCCGGACTGAAGAACTCTTTGACATTAATTCATAAATACTCTCAGCTACTCTAAAGCATTTCCTCCAAAACCTGAAAACATCTACTCTGTGCCAATGTTGCAGCTTTGTTGAACTGGTTTAGGTACTGTCAGGACTGATATTTGCTTTGGAAATCTGAAAAACATGATCAGCTCCCTGACTGCCATCTCTCCCTTTATGGAACAGAGTCTTGTGCTAGAAATTATCTAATTCAGAATGTCAAACATTCAGTGCTGATAATTCCAACAGTTAAAGATCTTTCTCCCGGTGTCTTTCTGTCATTTAAAAGTAAAGTTATACTGACAAAATGCTGAAATAAATGTATTAACATTTCTCTTTAGTTCATTAGGTTAATTTCAAGTAAGAAGTTAAGACTGATAATACGCAGACAGAAATAGTTACAGAAAACCCCAAAGAAATCAAGTTTATTAAAAATTTATTTCTGCCAAAATAGTTAAGATGATGTATGCCAAAACGGCTTTAGTTCTACCTGAAAGGAAAGGGAATAGCCACTAGATAACCCCAAATTCAGAAGTGATACTGCTGTAACCTGTTATCCTCCCCAAAATCCCTAGATATAGATTCTTCCCTGTAACCATCTGGATACAGCTTCCTAGAGTTTTTATAAAACACACTTTCATTTAACAGTTGAATTTAAATATAGCATCTCTGTTGCAGACTTGTGGGATAAGTGTCATTTCACTGTAACAGTTAGCATATGGTACTTGGTGCTGGGAGAAAGAAAATTGAAGTTGAAGCCAAGTTGTCAGGAAGCTACTAGCACGTCTATAAGATAAACTGCAGAATTTCTTCAGTGCTTTGGGGCTCCTTTCTCACCTACCAGTATTCTGGTATTTATATGTATATTTGACAGTTTTGGAGTGGTCACAGGGTATCCTTGGAGGGGAAAGAAAAAATTATTCAAAAATTCTGGTGTGTTGGTGTATGTAATTAAAAAGCTGTTGAGACTATTACTCCAATTAGTGAGCGTCTCTTTCAAACTGCAAACCTTGGATCAGAGGGACCCCTTTGAGCATGGCTCATAGATTTGCTTGCCCATCTGGCCTTTCCCAGTCACATATGCTACAGATCTCACAAACCTCTTAGCAACAACAGGGGAAAGGCCAGGTTAGACCCTAGACAGCCTTTGGTTTTCCATCTATCTTCTCTGCTAGAACAATCTTTTTTCCTGTCTGCTTCTTATCACCTCAGTTTCCTTACAAAAACTGGCTTTTAGCAGAGAGCGCCAATCCAACAGTCTTTTTCAGAACGCAAGCTGCTCTTGTAAGGACCTTGCCTAGCATTACTAAATCATTATATTACTCAACATCTGTTTTGTTGGGTGAAAAAAAAAACCACATTCAGATGCAGCCACTCACCTTCCTGTCATGCATGATAAAGTTCACTGAAAACCTCTTGCAGCCTTAAGCCTGCTTTGAATGGGGAAAGCTGCATTGATAGATGAGATTTAAACATCTCCTACAGTGTGCCTCTTAGGGCCTGATTGGACAAAACGTGCCACTTCCTAACACCACAACTTGTGCTATCCACAGCTACGTAGTATTTACTTGTGGTTTTAATTTCAATATGTTTACCTCTCCTGAAAGTTAGATCAGTGCTTGTAGAACGTGTCAGCTGAACAGCCTATAGAAATGCTGTTTTTTGAAATTTTTTTATATTCTCAGAAACATTTATAGCTCTGGCAATGGCAATGCAATTTTCGCTGGTCTCATGTCATGTCAAAAAACAGCAGTTCTGATTCAGCAGTAACCACAAACAAAGATGATATACTGCAGTTTTTAAGCACTTTTATTAATGATCTAGATTGTGCAGCTAAATAACAGTTCACCATCTGAAACACAGAAGCTCAGTATCATTTAATGTTCACAAGATTTAATTTTGAAAGCACTTAAAAATTATGTCAAAATTATTTTTGGTATTCGAATTTCATTTAGGCACCCATTTAAATCAGTGAGTTGTCAAGGACTAAATACTTCTGCATGATCTAAACATAAATCTCTCCTAAATATTTTTACCATAGCTCTTCATGGTAGTTTCTGGAATTATCTACTTCATTATAAAAACATCAAAATGTGTGAACTTAATATGGTGTAATGACTTGCAAAAGTGAGCAGGTATATAAAAGTTGTTTTGTGATTCTGTAGAGATTTAGATTGTGGGAAGTAGTCACAATTCTGATCAAAAAGTAATTAAAATCCTAATTTCAGCTGCCCTCCAGAGAGAACAATCATCCATCCGTTTGTTTTAGATCAGATTTTCTTTTTGTAGAACTTGTACAGTTTGATTTATTTAAGAATAAAAAATCACACCAACCAAATAACCCCTTATATTAATATCTAGATAGAAAAGGAAAAAATGATATTCAAACTCTTCTCTTTTCTTTCTAAAGTTCTGTATCAATTAAATATGAAAGTGATCTGAAGTCTTAAATGCTGAAAGTTTCCTTCATTTTAAGAAAGCATTTTGTAATTAATTCTTTGTAACGCTGAAATATTAACACACTTTCTCTGACTGTTATTGCACAAGTCGGTATTAGCACTACTCAGTGCTATAATCTTCCCCGTTGTTACTGGGAATCAGGTAATTATGGTGATACTTGGGAAGACAAAAACACAAATACTGTGAAAATGATTATTTTTGTGAGCTGCACGCTCATTTTTCCATTATTTCCTCATCATCAGTATGACATGTTGGAGTTCGTGTTTTCTGACTGCTTCTCATCTGAGTCTCTGATCAAGTCTTTCATTTGAGACAGCCACTCATGCAAGCTCTCAGTTCTGGGAAAAGTGATAACTTTCATGCTGCTGAAAATCTCATTTTCATATTGGTATAGATATGTCTAAATAAAATAAATCATCCTTTGAATATATCCAGAATCCAGAATAATGGTTTACCTGTGGGGCGACCTCATTGCTCTCTACAGCTTCCTGAGGAGGGGACATGGAGAGAGAGGTGCTGATCTCTTCTCCCTGGGATCCAGGGACAGGATGCATGGGAATGGTTCAAAACTGCGCCAGGGGAGGTTCAGACTTCACATTAGGAAACATTTCTTTACCGAGAGGGTTGTCAAACCCTGGAACAGGCTTCCTGGAGAGGTGGTCGATGCCCCATGCCTGTCAGTGTTTAAGAGGTGTTTGGACAATGCCCTTAATAACATGCTTGAACTTTTGGTCAGCCCTGAAGTGGTCAGGCAGTTGGACTAGGTGATCATTATAGGTCCCTTCTAACTGAACTACTCTAGTCTACCTAAGTTGCTAGATAGAGCTAGACTTCCCTTCTTCCCTTCCTTCCTGCCTTCCTGCCTCCCTGCCTTCCTCCCTCCTTCCCTCCCTCCCTCCCTCTAAATGTATTCTTTAAATGTTATTTTGGAGAAGTAGACTATGTTCAAATTAGAATTACTTCATCTGGCAAATTATTTCATACACTAAAATGTGGAAAAAATTCTGCAGTCCATCTCTTTCATACTGAAAAACCGCATTTCAATTTCATTGTGTTGTCTCTATTTCAAAGCAGAATGTCCCTGCCCATGGCAGGGGGGTAGATTAGATGATCTTTAAAGATCCCTTCCAACCCAAAACATTCTATGATTCTACAATTCTAAAATAAGCTTTTTTCTTTCTTGTAGAAAAAGTACAAAAAAGTTTATATGTTCCAGAACCATGCTGAGCTTTTCATGTGTTGTTCGAACCCCTGGTACCGCTTTGCAAAATTTCTGTTTCATCATGCCCTTGTCCTCTTATGTTCTCTTTCCCTCCCAGTCTGGTCAGAAGCAAAGAAAGAAGTTGGAGAGGTGGGAAAAAAAAAAAAGGGGAAACAGTAGTAGTTAACTGTAGAACCATCCTGGTTTCAGCTGGGATGGAGTTAATTTTCTTCCTAGTAGCTGGTACAGTGCTGTGTTTTGGATTTAATAGGAGAATAATGTTGATAACACACTGATGTTTTTAGTTGTTGCTAAGTAGTGTTTATACTAAGTCAAGGATTTTTCAGCTTCTCATGCCCAGCCAGCAAGAAGGCTGGAGGGGCACAAGAAGTTGGGAGGGGACACCGCCAGGACAGCTGACCCAAACTGCCCAAAGAGCTATTCCATACCATATGACATCATGCCCAGTATATAAACTGGGGCCAGGAGGGGTGGATCGCTGCTCAGGAACTAACTAGGCATCAGTCGGCGAGTGGTGAGCAATTGCATTGTGCATCACTTGTTTTGTATATTCTAATTTTTTAAGTTTCATTATTATAATTTTATTATTATTATTATTACTATTGTTATCATTATTATTATTATTTTTCTTCCTTTCTGTCCTATTAAACTGTCTTTATCTCAGCCCATGAGGGTTAGGGTTTTTTTTTCCCGATTCTCTCCCCCATCCCACTGAGTGAGGGGAGTGAGCGAGCGGCTGCGTGGTGCTTAGCTGCTGGCTGGGGTTAAACCACAACAAGAACAAAGGCCTTTTGTCACATAATTGTTAAAAATTAAACAAACAAAAACCATTAAAAAACCCTGCAAAACCCCCAAAACCTCCCAAGCAAAACCTGAAAAAACTCAAACAGATGAAGCACTATATATATATTTAAAAACAAAAGCAAAGTTCTTGCAGATTGCAAATAAAATCTTGCTGGTTTTAGGGTTTCCTGTCTCTTCAAGAATGCAAAGTATAGAGGCCACTCACTGAAATGGATGCCATTACAGATGAACAATTTATTGCAGCTGTTTTCATTTCAATCATTTACCTTTCAATAAAGGTAATAAATAAAGTCACAATAAATAAAGCCACAAATTAACAATGTTTGTGCCCAGAAGTCGCTGTTGGGGAAATGATTCTTAACTAATGCAGTTCCTTAAGGTCATAGAAAGGTTTCTTCAACTGGGGTAAATAATGTTGCCAAATTATTCTCCTTTTTTTGTGTGCATGTTCTTAGGGCAGCAGTCTTGCATGCACTACTGTTAAGTTATCCTGTGCAATAGCTGCTATAATATACATTTTTACTTTATTATAGCGCTACATTTTAGAGGTGTCTGCAGTCACATGAATCTTAAAGAAACACTCCCTAAAACAAGATTCCATGCTATCACTTTGGCTAACACATGCAATCAAAGGCTTGGCAGAAACATACATATTTCTAATTATTTTGTCCCTGCTGAAACCTGAGTAGTATGCTGAAAAACCTGGAAAATGAATACGCTAATCTCTGTGTTAGGGAGGTCTTTGGGATTTTTTTTTCTTTAGAAGAAATCAAGCATGCAGAGATGTTGAAAAGGTTCCAAATTATGGCTAAGGAATACTTCTGGCCAGAACATCTTTGCTTATATTCCCATCGTTTAGCAAGGGGTGCAAAATAGTACTTGTCTATGTGGCTTCCCCTATGGGATAACTACTGCTATGGAGAACAGAGGATTTTGTTACGTCTTACTTTTCCATAACATGCTACTATAACTTCCACAATTTATTTGTCCTCAGTCCTTATGTCTATAGTATATCATATCGTCACTTCAACGTTCCTAGCATCTCCCTCCCTGGGGACTGAGGCCCCTATCTGCTGATCTGACTTGCTACCGAGGGAGTTATGCTGCTTGCTGGGGTCTCGGATGTGGATGTTGTGGAGACACTTCTGAGGCTTGTCTGGCCCTTGGACTATTGACTCTTGCTGCTCATCCACCAATGTTATTGCCAGAGGAGACTTTTGGTGTATCAACAGCAACCGAAGGTCTCTGGGGGCTCAAGGGCATGGAGGCTCAGATGGTGTTTTCCTCCATCCCCCCAATGAAGGGGAAAGACTGGGGAATGATTGCGGGATCCTGCAGGTCAACACCTGTACTTGACAACAGGGGTTTGTTGTTGACTGTGGGACCTTCTTTGTGGATCAAGGAGTGCTAGAGAGAGATGGGATCCACATAACAAAGCAGGATGAGAGCATCTTTTCCAACAGACTGAACAAAACGGTGAGGAGAGCTTGAAACTGTGAACATCAGGGGAGGGATATAATGAAACAAAATCAAATGAGGAAGTGCAGGACTGGGTTGGAGAAAGAAGAGTGCAATATGGTAGGCACAAGAGCAAAGAGGCACTTGCCTCAAAGATGTGTACACAAAAGCATGTGGCCTGGCAAATGAATAGCATGAACTGGAGCTCAAAGAGCAGTCACAGAGCTACATCATTATTGGAATAATGGAGACAGGGTGGGACAGCTCATACAACTGCAGTGCTGTGATGGATAGATTCAAACTGTGGTAGGTTAACCTTGACTAAAGACCAGATGCTCAGCCAGCTGTTCTCTCACTCTCCCACCTCAACAGGACCGGGGGAGAAAATAGGACAAAAAAAGACTGTGGTTGAGATACAGACAGGGAGATCACTTACCAGTTACTGCCACGGACAAAAGAGACCCAACTGGGGGAAAATTAATTTAATTTATTACCAACTAAAATAGATTTGGGTACTGAGAAATGAAACCCCAATAATTAAAACAACACCTTTCCCCACCCCGCCTCCTTCCCCTCCTTTTCCCAGGCTCACATTCATTCCTTCATTCCCAACTTTTCTACCTCCTTCCCCCCAAGCAGTGCAGGGGGATGGGGAATGGGGGGTTATGGTCATTCCAGAACAGTTCCTCTCTGCCACTCCTTCCTCCTCATACTTTTTCCCTTCTCCAGCGTGGGCTCTCCACAGACCGCAGCTTCCTTCAGGGCACATCTTGCTCTGGCGTGGGGTCCCCCAAGGTCTGCAGGTGGATATCTGCTCCACCATGGTCCTCCACGTGCTGCAGGGGAACAACCTGCATCACTAAGTTCTTCACCATGGGCTGCAGGGGAATCTCTGCTCTGGCACCTGGAGCACCTCCTCCCTCTCCTTCTCTGACCTTGGTGTTCACAGTCTCGTTGCTCCCTTTTTTTCCCTTACGCCCTCACCTGTCCAGACTTTTTTTCCCCTTTCTTACACGTATTTTCACCCACTTGGTTGATGGGCTCAGCTGTGTCCTGCAGTGGATCTGTTGGAGGTGTCTAGAATCAGCTGAACCAGCTGTGTCTGGTATGGGTCAGTCCCAGACTCCTCCCACAGAGGCCACCCTGCAGCCCCCCACTGTCAGCATCTTGCCACCAACACCCCACAGAAGCTGGTCAGGAAAGACAGGCAGGGACAAGGAGGTCATTTGCCTCTATGTTAAGGAGTAGCTCAAATGTCAGAGCTCTGCTATGGGATGGACAACAGGGATGAGAGCTTGTGGGTCAGGGTCAGAGGAGAGGCGAGCAAGGGTGACATTGTGGTGGCAGTGTGTTACAGACCTCCTGGTCAGGATGAGAAAGTGGATGAAGCCTTCCTTAAGCAACTCAAGGACATCTCTGGATCACAGACTCTGGTTCTCATGGGGTACTTCAACCTTCCTGACAACTGCCAACACAGTGGGACACAAGCAGTCAAGGAGGCTTTTGGAGGTTGTCACAGATAACTTCTTGATACACGTACTGGATGGATCAAAAAATGTGATTGCAGATAGATCTGTTGTTAACTAATAAGAAAGTGCTGTATGGCAATGTGAGAATTCATGGCTGTAGTGATCATGAAATAGTGATATTCAGGATCTGGAGGTGAATGGGGACAGAGAATAACAGAATACAGACCTTGTGCTTTAGGAGAAGAGACTTTGGATTATTAAGGGAACAGGAAAGCTCCTTTGAAGGCAAAGCAGCTCTGGAAAGTTGGCAAGGCTGCAAGGAGAGCATCCTCTAAGCATCCTCCAAGCACACTCAGGAAAATAAGTAGATGTATCAGGGGACCAGCTTGGCCAAGCAGGGAACTTATGACAGAGCTTCAAAGCAAAGAGGCATTATACAGGAGGTGTAAACAGGGACAGGCTATCAGGGAGAAACTTAGAAATTTTTTGAACATGCAGCAATGGTGTTAGGAAAACTAAATCTTAACTGGAATTGAGACTTGCAAGGGACAACAAGGGCAATGAAAAGAGCTTATACAGTTATGTAGGCAACAAAATGCTGAACAAGGAAAATTTGGGCCCATTGCTGAATGGGACAGGTGATTTAGAGACAGAGATACAGTAAGGCAGAGATATCCAATGCTTTCTTTGCCGCTGTTGTCACCAACAAGTTTTCCTGTGCCCCTAAACTGAATGAAGAGGGTCAAGAGGGAGAAGACCTACCAGCAGAGAATGAGGGTTGATTACATGAGAGAACTTGACCCATGCAAGCCCATGGGACCTAACATGCATCCAGGGGTGCTGAGGTGGCTGGATGATGTCTTTGTAATACCCCTTTCTGCTGTCCTTGAAACATCATGGAGTTTGGGGAAGATCCATGATGACTGGAGAAGCAAATGTTGCACTCATCTTCAAAAAAGGCCAAAAGAATGATCTGAGAAACTGATCAGCTTTGCTATGATCCATGGGAAAATCATGGAGTGAGATTTCTAGGAGCATATTTCTGGGGACATGAGGGAGAAGAAAGTGGCTGGGAGCAGCATGGATTGACCAAGGATAAATCATGTCTGACCCACCTGATTACCTTGTAGGGAAGTGACTGGATTAGTGAATGAGGGGAGAGCATTGGATGTCATTTACCTCAGCTTTAGTAAGGCTTTCGTCATAGTCTCTCACAATACGCTTGAATACAACTTTTGATATTGCAGTCTAGATGGGAGGACAATCAGATGGATAACAAACACAAGCTGAGTGGCCTCAGAACGTCATGGTCAAAGGGTCTTACTCCACCTGGAGCCCATTAACAAGCAGAATATAACAGGGGTCTAAGATGGGACCTGCCCTGTTTAACATCTTTATCAATGACATGGAGGATGAGACAGAGCGCAGTCTTGTCAGATTTGCAAATGACACCAAAATGGGAGGAAGTGGAACCATTTGACAGCCTGAAGGCAGGGCTGCCATCCAGAGGGACCTGGATAGGCTGGAGGAACAGGCATAGAGGAACCCAGTGAAGTTCAACAGGGACAAATGCACGATAACAGTGCAAGAGACAACAAACGTAAATTGAAACAAGAACGGTGCAGATGGGATATAAGGAGAAACTTTTTCTCCACGAGGACAGTTTAGAATTGAAGAGGTTACCCAGAGAGATTGTGCAGTCTCCATCCTTGTCTGACTTCAGGGTTGACCCTGCTTTGAGCAGGAGGTTGGACTAGAGACCTCCTGAGGTGCCTTGCAGCCCTTGAGCCTCTGATTCGATGACCCTTACAATGTTTGTGAGCTATTGAGAATGCACTGACTCCCATTAGAAGTGTTCAGAGAATATTTTTGTGTCAAATGCCGACTTTTCATTAAGAATGAAAACAAAAGCAACAAGAGGACAAAATGGTGCTTTGGGATGGCAACAGGTATGGTGTCTTTTCCCTCCTTTTTCCTCTTTGGATCGAGATTGCTTATCAGCTATGCCACCCATAAAATGTTGCAGAGACTTGTTTGATGATTAGTTCAGTACAGTGCCATGATTGCAGTTGCATCGTGGGAGAGGTGATGTATTCATCACCAGAGGAAACAGAGTATGAGGTGAGTAGACTGAATCCTTCATGAAGTTCCATGATACTGTTTTCAAGTGAGAGCACTTTAAGTTTTGGCTGAACATGGAGGAACTTCTCCACACCCCCACCCCTCCTAAAACCCAACGAACACCACTCCTCCCTTTTTGAAGACACAGCTTTTCATGAAAAAAGGAAAAATGAAAGTCTGTGAGGAAGACACATCCTCTGTCTATACTTCTAACTGATCAAAAGCATTTTCCCATTGAAAAGTGTTTAAATGCAGAAAAAACTTTGTCCAGCTTCATTGTTCATTTCTTGCAGAGAAAGGATATTCCGTTATGTTTTCCTTACATATAGCTCAAATATATCTGCTTTATGAGCTGAAAAAAATAGGCAGTGGTATATGCACGTATTCTGGGAGATTTAGCCCTGTGGGTTTGAAAGAGTAGAGTCTGGTCTTTCCTCATTAGGTTCTAGAAAAGTGCTGATTTATACAGCTCATTAAGGGACTCAGAACTGACTGCTACCTGAGAAAATATGGATGACTAATCTTATATGTTTTTGTTTGAAATAGATTAAGAGTCTAGGGCTTAGGGTGCTTTTTGCAACTTAGAAAACTTATGCCCAAATCCATTTTTCCTTACAGATTCACTGTGTGACCATGCACAAATCCTTTAATATACTTTTCCAACAGATAAAACCAATTTCCTGCCTCACAGGAATCCATCAGAATGAATACATGTAAATGTGTCCAGGTACCATGGCGAGGGTAGGGGGCAAGGAGATTAACTGAATATCACTTTTGCTGAATCTGAACTTGCTTGACCTTTTCCATTTAGATCACAACGTGTCTTTCTAAGCTGAGCTCTCTGCGTAATAATATATAATTGTAACCAAAAGAATTCTTCTGATTATTAATTATCTGTATAATGATAATGTCCATAATATTTTCTCAAATATTGAGCACATGATCATTAAGATAACAAGGGGCATGCCTTCTTATTTAATCTTTATATAGGTGTAAGGGGATTGTTTCCTGTATGTGTTTATGTGTATCTCCTCAGGTGAATCCTCTAGAAATGAAAAACATAATAGGAGGCAGTAATAGTGATTATAAATGGAGTTTATGACTAACAAGTTTCACTTCTGTTAGCATAGAGGGAGGAATTTAACTTTTTCAATCATAACAATATGTTGCATGGTTCAGTTATTAGTATTACAGCACTGTTCCAATTTTCAGTGTACCGTAGGTATGTTATAATGTGTATTGTACGTTTGACTTCTACTTCAAGGTGTTGTTTGCTCTTTATAGAAAGAAAAACAAAGTGATGGATGAAAGATTTCAGGACAAATTTTCCAATCCTTTTACCCATGAAGAAGTAGGATCTGGCTTCCATGTGAAGGCTTTGTGAAGGAGTGATGGTGAGATGTGAGCTGCAGATGACTTATAGTTCAAATGCAGCTCCACACAGATCCCTTGATAAATTTCTTGCAGCTGAAGATGATAAAGTACAGGGTCACAGAGGAAATACAAATGTCAGAAAAGTCTGATTAGAGTTTTCCCTGGTCTAACAGGGGGAAGAAGGAAGGTTTATCCCAGAAGTTGGAAGCTGAAAGGAACAAAGGATTACTGTGGATTATCCAATAAACATTAATTTCCAGTGTAACCTGGTCACATAATACCTTTAAGAACTTGTAGGCATTTATAGGACTTTGTCACTGTCTTCCATAGCTGTTAGCACTGCAAGTAAGAATTAGATCCAGAGTGCTTAATTCATGATTGGATGTACTTAAGAGAGAGACTGCTGTTCAGCCACAGTTCCTGGGGTAATATCATTCACATATACAGGAAAGACGAATCTTCTCTCTAATGGACAAATTACGAGGTACAATTGTAGTTCAAACACAACTCCACACAGATAACTTGACCTACTGTAGTAGGTCAGATTAGATGAACTCAACAATCCCTTCTGGCCTTAAAACACGTGAATATATGAATGTCTGAAATAAGGATGCATCTTGCCCATAGCTCATCACCATGTCACTAGAAATGAAGGGACAGTACACACAATGAGAGCAGCTGCTGCACTTTCCATATCTTTTTATACAGTACATTGCACTTACATTCCCTCCAGTATTTAAACTGCATTTGTCACTAGAAGTACTCGAGCACCATATAGGGATTATCTGATGCTCACTTTTTTCCTCTGAATCATTGGAGACAGTTTGAGACAGCTGGGACCTGCCGTCATGTGTTTTTATTTTGGGGTGTTAAAATATGGGAATCAACAAATATGTATAAAGCACTATAGCCAAGACAAATTTTAACAATTCACATCAAATGCTTTCACTGTGTTCACCTTTTGAATATCTATTTGTTATACCCAGCCAAGATGATGACAACAATAATAAAGTCATTCTAGGATTCAGATACCTTTCTTTGAAAATGCTGGAGTTGCAAGCTGAACTTTGTAGCGTGGTCAGAGGTTAAGAAGTGTTCTTGTACATCACAGAAGTACAAGTGCAAAAGCAATATTGATTTCATTCATTATTCACTGGACAGAGGTGCAACAGGCACAGCTTTGGGGTATTACCAAAGTTTTTCTTATTGATTTACCTGGACAACAAGGATCAAGATTTTGCAGCACAGGGACGTAACAACTTTGGAGACAGGCAGTGAAAGGGAAAAAATCTTTTGTTTGTCTGTTTCCTTGCATTTACAAGTATCAAATTACTTGCAATATAGATTTGAGAAAAGGTATTGCTTTTTTGAAAAGCGTGTTGCAAGCATGAAGAGTTACTATGCCTCTGACTTAGAATGTGCATGAGATGTAAGATGGTAAGGTAGTACTTTAGGAAGGTGGAAAGGACTGGCAAGTGGGTTTTGTAATCACCATCATAATTCTACCATTTCTTCAGCAAACCTAGTAGATGTGCAGAAATGGAGCTGGGTAAGAAAATATTCTCCCATGTTAAAAATAGGTTTCAAATACAGGACTGAACAGTTTAAATATAAAAAAAGTGTTCGTGAACCAACAATCCAAAGAGGAATTATTCAATTCAGCTGAAGATCTTTATTACATTTTTAAAATGTTGAATTTTGACTTTTTCACCTCATTACTCAGCCCGTTTTCCAGATGGCTTAGGAATATGCCGAACAAGAGAGATCCATGTGGGACACAATGATAATTTTCTCCCTTGTGCACAACCCATCATTTTTTCCCTAGTTTTGTTTCCTGTCTTTCAGCAAGTTATTAATCCACTAGAGGACCTTCTCTCTTGTCCCATTGCACCATGGCTTCTTTATGAGATTTTGGCTATGAAACTTCTCTAATGCCTTTGGAAAGCTGAATGTTCTAAGATTAAAGTGAAGCTGTTTCTGTTTGGATGGGGGAAAGAACACTCTCCCTCTGGTAATCCCCTCCAGAAGAGCTGTAATGGGACCATGCACAGCTAGTGTCATTACTCCTGCAAAATCATCAAAGTCTGCCCATTTTTCTTTCCATACTGCAGTGGTACCCTGGGACAAATCCTGCCCCAGGCATAGCAAATATTTGTGCCTCACCAGAGACATTCTACCTTGCATCCACATAATACTCCCTGCTGCTCTTGATCAGACCCTGTTCCTATTTTCCCAGCACCTTTCATCATGGTTCACATCCTAAGCAGTAACAAACTTTTATCAGCCGAACCAGCGCAATTCAAATTCCTGGGTTTAGATCCTGAACCAAACTGAGGAGTCAGTGCTAGGTAAACACATGTCTTCGCAACCCCCTGTGATCACATCCTTCTCATGTAATTTGTAGCTGTATAAGATTTAAGTTGTAAATGAAGAGTGAAAATTGAATTTCTAGTTTTACTCAGTAGGCAAGCCAGATTGCCTGTAGGCTTAGGAGCAGATGTATAGTAAAACAAGTCTCAGTACCTTTCCAGTCTCATTTATGCTGCAGAGAAATCCACTTGACCCTTGCAATATCACGAGACAACAGTAGTACTAACAGTGAATAGAGAAAGAAATCAAAAAACTTACATAGAAGGTATATCTTTCTTCTCCAGGAAATTTCCTGCAAATAGTCACGTATAATATGAAGAAACTACACTGAACAACTACAGGAAGGTATAGTTTAAAACACTAGTATATTTTCATGTGCCCTTTGATTCTGGTTAAAAGCTAGTATATGAGATTTACACAACATTGTAAAAAATCGCATTGTGACAATTTATACAGACTATTTATAAAGACTGAACTATTCCCATATTTCTATGCCATAGATTTTGAAACCCTGTTTTAAAAATGAGTCAACTAAACCTCAATTTTGATGCCAAATTTATCTTTGGGAAATCATGTGTTTTCTCCAAAGAAAAGCACTTGCTTGTGTTGTTATCAAAATGTCAGTTGGTTATTATTTTGCATGTTGTCATCAGTCAGATTATTATTCATATGGTACAAAATAATCTCACTGAATATAAACATATTCCATCTCCTGGATTTATAAATGAAAGCTGTAGTTTTGCACAAGCTGAGACCTCATGCCCTTTGCCGTCTCCAAGGGGATACTTGTAGCATCAAGTTAGTCACGTGTGTAAGATTTCATAGAGTCAGGAGATAAGACAAAGGAAATGTAAAGAAAATATGACCCAGCAATTTCTTAGGAAGTTAATACTTCATCTGAAAAACAGCAGTGTTCCCCCAAATTGAAGAATGTAATGTCTCTGCCAGGGAGTGGCCTTGTGATATTCTCTATTCTCTATTTTCTCTGCTTGCCAAAACTGATGAAACCATTCTGTGCAATAACATGTCTGCATAGCTCTGAGGCATGGAATCAAAGACAAAAATCAGAAGGAAGACAGGAACAGTACTGGCTGATTTGCTGAACATGGAAAATGCTGCATGTACTTCCCACGGACATGAAGGTGCAGCTCCATCAGTCAATCAGCCATTCTGCCCCTCTTGCTTCAATGGGGGTAGGTTGCTAAATTCACTGGGCCACTCCACAAGTTTATACAGTGGAAGTATAAATATATACATTTATATCTATATACAAAAATATGTATAAATTTATATATATACAGTCCTTCAATGAAACAAAGAAAGCAGGATATTTAAAAAGTGCAAGTGATAACATGCAACTAAATCTGTGGAATATGCTGTCACAGGATAGTAGAAGGAGAAATATTTTATCTAGACTGCAAAAAGGTGTGGATATTTCTATGAATAGCATTGACAGCTGTAGATTTTCTAACATAAAATTGACAAGGCTGCTAGGGTTCATATTTTGTTTTTTAAACTGGTAACCAACTGGGCAATGAAGAAATTTGCTTCCATGGTAAAGTGTTGCACAATTAAGGCTTATCGGTTGAGTGCTGAATGCCTTCAGCTTCCAGTGAAGCTGAATACCTCACAGGCTTGCATCCCCTGCCAGATTCTTTGTGGATGTTAATCCATCCATCTGTGAACCATCCATTCCACCACAGCTGGAGGTGAGATACAGAAAACACTGGAAAAATAGCCTGTTAAACCACGGTCATTTCCGTATACTTGCACTGAAATGTGTGGCAGGAGACAAAGAGGATACGAGGAGGAAAGTGTAAATAAAGTGGGAGGAGAATTGTAAATTCATCATAAAGGCAGCCTCAAAATCATACATAACTAAGTTATGAGCCCATTTCTCCAAAGGAAACTTCTGGACAGGGATAGATATTTAAGGGATTTCTAACACCTGTAATTTATTTCTATTATTTTTTTCTCCTAATATTAATGTGATAAATTTACTGTCCATTTATTTATTTTATTTAGCTTATTTGGAACTTTTGAAAGTGACATTCTACTTACAAAATCCTTCTATTTATAAAAAAAAAATAAGCTCAGGCACACATGTAGACTTTCACCTCTGGGTTCTGTTGCTGTGCTTCAATGGCACTGATGAGAGAGGCACTTTGGGGGACAAGAGAAGAGAGTACAAGGGAAAAGTATAAAGTCATCCTCAATTCAGAAAAGGTTTTCTGCCCCTGTAAGAATCCCAGCCAGAAATAATTCAGGGCTCTTACTGAAAAACTGCAATTGAAGAGTCAGAAAACAGAAATTATTTTATTTCTTAGTCAACTAACGTTGTTTTTAAAATTTCAGTCTATGTGAGGTGAGGCTCACCTTACAGTTTTAGCTCTGCCAGAAAAAAAGCAAATAAAGTGACTTTCAGCCACCAATTTTCAGGAGAATATTTTGATTTTGAATCATCATCTGCTGCCAACCTTTTAAGAGTATTGAATTTCACTCAGCCTGCCTTATGACACAGTTGCGGGTATGTTAAACAGCCACTTGACCTTGGAGAAATTAATGTATGAGTAAAGCATATGACTTCCACTGTTCAACTGGTAACTTTTTTTACACTTTCTGCAGAAACCAGCTTTTAATTTTTTTCCCATGTGATAATCTCTCCTCTCACCCCCTTTTCCTCTGATGCTTCAGAATTTGATTTCTGTCCTCCTCTAGCCCAGTTTAATATTCTATTTGGGTGGTAAGAGGAAAACATACAGATTTTAAATGAGAAGAAAAGCTGTTTACAGACTTTAGACTTCCTTTGGTTTCCAAGCTGTGCTGCATAAAGCAGTGAAGCTTACTGAAAATATAAAACACCAGTTGCCTTGGACTTCTCACCTCCATTTAAAGTAGTTTTGCACCTGGAAATGAGGTCATGATTAAAAGCATATTCAAATTGGCTTTTACAGAATACTGTCACAGCTCAGTAATAATTGTCCCTAGTCAAGCAAAGAAATTCATATGATGTTTCCTTTTTTTTTTCCAGTAGAAATTGAGAAATGGTGTAATAGGTTACGTTCTTTAATCTCTCTAAGACATCACCATCCTAAATAACTTCATTTTTTTCCCATTATTTTTCCATTCCATTTATTGCACCTTCTGAGAATTATGCAATAAACATGTCCCTCTAAGAGTTTGTTGAGTGCTTACCAGATATCAAGTGAAGTTGCCGCTCTACCCTTTCTATCTGAGAGGTCTGACCCAGACCTTTTGGATGACAGCAGGAGGAAAACATACCTAGAGGTTTTACAAATGGGACATGGTAGAGAAATGTGAAAAAAGGACCCTTAGCACTCTGACAAGACGCTCAGAGCATAGCCATAACTAAACAGTCTCATTCAATTGGTATACTTAAAAGTATTGCTAGACTAGAGAGAAGATCTCGCATCTTGCAGAACTGACCCCACAGTGTGAAAGGAAGAAAAGTGGTGTATCACCTCATTCCATAAAAAATTGGTCTCATAAGTGAAAAACAAGCATCTCTGTCTTTTTGACAGGCTGGAGAGCCTTTGGGTAATTATCAGTATCCTCCCATAAAAAATGGAAATAAATAAACTGATGAATAAGGACATTTGCAGTAGAGGAATTTGAACAGGCTTTCTTTTTCTTACCTTCATATCAGATAATTCCTTTTCTTTACCCCAAACATGCATACATAATTTTTTATCTGACCAGCACATTTTCCTTTTTCTAGCCTCTGGTAAACATAATTGTGAGCCTATAAAAACCCTCTCTCTTTATCTTTTATGGGGATGCAGCACTAGTTTGCAGCAGCTCCACACATTTTCAAGTCAGTAAAAACGGTACTTACTCTAATGTAATAATCTTAGAAACTGCATTTATTTAAGCAGTTAATGACTCTTGCTACAGTAAGTTTTCATTAGCTTGTTTTTTATTTTCACTTTATTTTCAAGTCCCCTCTATTGTGCAAGGAATAATGAAGCTTGGTATCATGGCAGAAGTTTTTGCTTCACTTGCAAGCAGCAGCAGTTCTCTGAATATCCAATTCTGTGAATCTTCTGCACCATACTCCCTTTTCCATAATACCGTGAATACCTCTGAGGTTAGTTAGGCACATCCAACATAAAGAACCCAGTGGGCTCACGTAAAGTCATTCACTTTGCAGTTCTCTGGGAGGTGATCACAGTCTACAACATTCAAGAACTTTGCCCGTTGAAGCATGTCCCTTCCCTTCATCACGAAGTTATTACACTGCAAATAAAATTTGTTGTTTTTGCTCTTTGTTACTCAAATTGCTTTAGCTGGAATACTTACAGATTTCAAGTGTCTTATGCAAAGGCTGTTTTTGTGACCCTCCTTTTCAGTCGTCTTCTTACACTTGACAGTGGCAGGCTGTAAATCAGTCATATGACAGTTAGCTATATCACCTTTGTTACTGACAGTTTCAGACAATCTTAGTGCCATCGGTTTGAAGGCATGTTTATCACCAATAAGTAAAGCAAGGAAATGAAATGCAACAAATATATAACTAGATAGATGTATAACCACACTAACAGCTTTTTTGTATGAGATGTACAATTCAGCTGACTGTGACTCTTCTGCATCTAGATCACGCTCCCATTCCCTGGAAAAGGATTTCGACCAGCCTTTTTCTACGTGAACTGCCCAAAAGTCTCAACAATTATATAATGTCACTTTACACTTTCTAGGCAGGTATAGCTTTAGTTGCTACTTTTCTATATAAAGCCTCATATACTTCAGGACATTCTGATAGTTCAAAGCAGAGCGTTCTTCATTGAATACTCTCTGCTTTGGAAGTATCTTCCAAGTCACTTGGATTTTGTGTCTTTCAGAAACGTTTATGCATTTCTCTGTGCCTTTATGAGGCTAGAAAGGCTAGCTGGGGTAGACTTCAGGATATAAATATGTAACATTAGACTTTTTAAAACATTTCTTTAGTTTCCAGATGTAAAAGTAGGTGTTTGTTTACTATATAGATAATGAACAGTGGACATAATAAGAAATCAAAGCCTGTTTTCTGCAGCTATAGCCAGGAACCATATAAATATATGTACTGTTGGAAAATACAATGTGAGATGCAGTGTAAGGTCTCACTTTCAGTTTAAGCCATACTGTGTTTTCTCATTAAAACAAGGAGCGAGAAGTAGGTTGTGAATCAGAGACAGAGTGTTTCCTGAACTGACCTCGCCTTTGGTGCCAGTAATAGAACTGGGTTTTTATTAAACCACTGAGTGTCATGCCTCTTAACATGCCCAGCTGGACCATGTCTTTTTAGGCACTTATGCTATTTGCATCACAGTGGCAGGACATATAAAAAAAGTCCTGGGGCCACGCAGCTGCCATTTCTTTAAACTACTGCCACTCAAGCACACTTAAGAAGTTAAACAAAATGTGTTTTAATAACTTCCCTCTGTGTTCAGACCAAAGAATATAAGCTGACACATCGGACTCAAGCGCAAAAGGCCCCGGTGTACCTGCTGAGATGGAAGCATCTCAAATGGAAGAGACAAAGGAAGCATCTGACCGCCTGGGCAAAAGGCAGTCACAGCTGTCACTCCTGGGAAGCGTGTACAGCCTCTACAGCCCGCTTCTCCCACGTGCCAACAGGGAGGACCGGCTCCCTGAAAGGCAGAGGAAAGAATTATTGTTTTTCTTGGTGAGAAAATGTAGTTCTCTAGTGGGCTAGATGCTCTGAAGAGAACTGATGTCTGAGACATCAGAAATTTGTAACAAAGCAGTACAATTCAGCACCTCACTCAATGTGGGCTAGTGAATAAACTTACCACTAAGCCAAATTACAGCCGCATATTTGATACAAATCAATAGTATTGAACTATTGCTCTAACAGTTGTGAACACTTCAGTTATTTCTTATTACAGATAGAGAGAAAGAGTGTTTATATAGTTGAAAAAAATCCATCTACAGAAATAATCATACATGACTGGGAGACATAAGACCCATAATCTGTCCGAGTGCCTTGGCCAAAAGGCCAAGAAGTGTTAAAGGAAAGGGATGTGAGCCCCAAAGCCTGGATCACTTTCCATTCATGAAGTTTGCTTTCCCTTCAGCTTTAGATGGAGAAGCTGTTCTTCAGTTCCTTTCCTGTGCCTGACTGTGCTGCCATGAACAGTTAAATGCCTTTCATATTTCACATCAGCAGTAGTTCCACTCTGGTAGTGGATGAAGTGATTCATCTGTGGAGCCTGTATATACGTTAAAGTTTGTCTAAGAGCTTAATGCTACTTTGGAGTTAAAAATGCACTACATAAATGAAAATTGTTATTCCATATTAATCAAAGTCAAAAGGTTTACTTATTGCAGTTGCTTTATTCTCAGTGGAGGAAAACACAAAGTCAAACAGTGAAACCTTTTAATAGTGTCCTTTCTGAGCCAAAAAAATGGTGGCTGTGTCAAGGTATTATCTTTTTCTTTTTGTCTCTTTTTTTCACATTTCAACGTACCATCCGATAATAGCATCATCACTGCCTGTATCATTAAATTAGCTTGAGTCAAAACCAGGCAATCAGTATAGGATGGTTCCCCCCCTTCCTAGTAACTAGAACATTAGAAAAAAAAAAAAAAAATTGCTGCTTGTGTTAAAAAACAAAAATGAAAATCATTTCAGTTTATAGTATAGATTAAGTAAAACAGTAACATATAAGAGGGTTATAAGCTTAAATTGTCCCTAGTGCAGAAGGGGAAACAAGAATTTCTTGATATTTCAAATTAACAAAGCAGAGAAAGATATGGTTTTCCTTTTCTTTTTAAGGCAGTAGACTGGAGACTTTTTCTCCTTTTCCTTTTAATGTTGATGCAGGAGAAAATGTAGTATCTTGGGTGTCATTACAGTATTTGCAATATATCTTGTACTATGTGTAGAATATCTTATTATTCAGGTTAAAGAAGACCACATAAAACAAGAAATGAATGCATGGCAGCCAGAAATCTGCTCTGAAACATGAACCGTATCAGTTCATATCAAACGAGTGTGACAGAAGATGGAGGACACGAGCTGTCTCTGGCTTTATCTCAGTATCTCAGCAGCAATCAAATGAGGCTAATGAGGCTCCCGTGGACCACCTCACGCCCCACGCTAAGCCCACCTTAGAGATCAAAGCATTCATTAACAGCAAAGAATAAAACACTTTTTATTGTTATTATTCAAACACACATTATTCCATCAGAAAAGAGATTGGATTTATCATTTAGCCAAGCTAACGAAAGAAAATTAGTCCCAGAGGTAGAACAGTGAAAGAGAAGGGAAATAGGTGAGTGCGCTGACTCTTTATGCCCTGGTAAATGACATGCTGAGCTGCAAAAGTGAGACACTGGGCTCCACCCTGGCTGTGCCAAAAATGTTGATGAACGATGCTGTTTAACCTGCTGAAAGAAATGTTTTCGTCCTACCTTTCTGCTCTGCAGTAGCGTTTCTGCTGCTTGCCCTGTACGATCTGAGCACTACTGCAATGTCCCAGTCAGCCTGACCAGGCAGGAGAATACAAGGCATCCCTTCCTCCCTTTCTGGTAGCAACCCAAGCTTAACCAGCCTAAGCCACTGCAACACCTCACTCAGTCTTAGTGAAGATTTCTAGATATTCCTGCAATAAAAACAAATAAAATGTTTACATTTATCAAGTAGGAAAGAGAATCTGTGAACATTTGGTCTGGCTTCCTGGGTAATACAGTCATTCAATAATTTCTGAACTGAGCCCTTCGCTACTTCAGGTATTTTCAGCGATGCCACATGACAGCGTATGTTCAGCCAGCTGTGGATACCAGTTTCAATGCCTGCGATCAGGGAATTTACATGAATTTTTTTGGAATATCTGGTTTTCAGTCACCTACCTGAGGATATTCTCAGGAGTATTTTGTGTGATTCTACAGTATTTCAGATAACTTGGGATTTTTCTTTAGGCAAATGAGTAACTTTGACTTATGGGCTATACTTTCAAACAGTTGGTTATTTTCCTTTTTCTAAAAGGAAATTCAATCTGGCACTTCTGAAATTCTTTATTAGCACATCTTACATTGATGTAAAGACAGTAATATTTTCAATATTTGTTAATATTGATAGGTTTGTGCCTCCTGGTATCATCTTTCTATAACAACCACTACCAGCACGGTGCAACTATAGGTAGGAGAAATGTGCATTATTTACTTGAAATAAAACAACCTTAGAAGACCGAACTTACAAAAACTGTACACGATTTTATTAAAATAAAGGACATTGTTGTACATGTTTGTTCAATATTTAGATTCATTCAATCTCATCAAAATAAGAGCTCTATTGCTATTTTAAACTAATATATACCACACACACATAATTATAAAAACTTTCCCCTGTTTATTCAATTCAGAGAAAAATTAATTTCAGTGGCAAAGTATTAAACCTAATGTTATTGTCCAGCAGATGTATTTTCCTTCCTGGTTTTGATTTAGAAACTGGTTTTGATTTAGAGACATTAAAAAAAGTAGAAAACTCATCTTTTTCCTCTCTACAGTTCCAGTAAAATCACCATACATTGTATATGACATTGTGTTCTGTTGTAGGACAAGTTATAGCTGTGACAAAACCATATGATTGCAGAGACAGCTCTTTATAAGAATGGAAAATTTTTAGATAAAAGGAGCTTAAAGAAAAGGTATAATATACAGCTATAATATACTATACAAAATGTATTCCTGGTAATATAAAACAAAGAGTGGAAATTACTGAACAGTGGACAATAAGGATGTAAAATACAAAACCTGGAAGGACTGTTTCACCTTTGTTCATTTAATTGCATTATATTTTTGATTTCTTCATCCTCTGTTAGACCCATTATTTTTATGGTTTAATCTCTCTCCCTATAGTAACTAGTGGGTGATATTGTAGAACTAGAGTATTTAACAAAAAACCCCTTAGGTTCATTATTTAAAATATGCTGATAAGAGAAAACAATTTGTTTTGTGATGATTTAAATTCAAAGGCTTCTGGTTTTGGTGTTTATGGGTATACAGATACTCCCACTTGGAAAGAGAATTAGCAGTTAGAAAAACTGTGCAAAAAAACCATTATCAGCTGAAGTCAATGTTATTGAAAATAATTATATTTTAATTGTACTCTCCTTACTGAAGTAATTTTTATTGTCAGAAAAGAAATTATGCTCTTTGAAGAATAATCTTTAATATCCATTATTGGTAATAGTGCAAAACAAGTTTTTGACATGTCGCAATAGTCTTTGGGGCTACATCTCTGAATACAAATGTCTTTCCACAGTTTGTGTGACCTTAATAATAAACTTATGGATCTTAAAGAAATTCTGAAATCATAGCAGATACCTTTCTATACACCATGTAGTGTAGCCTGTCATTTGCACAGGATGAAAGATAACTCCTTGTTTTGGTACTGAAGACTTTTGAAAATCAGCTGGATTACACCTTTGGAAGTGAAGAGCCTGTGCTGGCATTTTTGGACTAATTACAGCAACTTATTTCTATTCATGGGAGTTAAGGTACAGTAGAATACAATAAAAATGGAAATAGATTTGGAAATGCATTGGGGCTTCAGGGAGAGAAGGGCTGGAAGTGGTGACACATCAAGTCCTCTGGTCCCAGAAGTCTGAATCCTACTTTGCTAATAAATGGCTGAATCATGTTTGGTTCTCTGTGGTAGAAAGGTATGAAAAACACATGGTAGTTCTCTGCAGCAGCAAACCTCTCCTGTCACATACAATTATGTAGTGTTATAGCACTATGCATTAAAGTGATATTTGATGAAGTCATTAGGACTGAATTAAACTTCTAGAACTTGTACTGTAGAAGCAGCTGAATGTCTCAGAGTATGAGCATTTTACCTGAGTGAATTATACAGGATTTTGCAGGGAATAGAATAAAGTCAGAAATGCTTTCATCAGTAAAACCTTTGGTAACAAATATTCTCTTCTTCTGAAATACTAGGCTTTGGTTAGGGAGAAGTAATTGATTAATTCTGAAGGGTTTTCTTTCCTTCTGCTTTTGGACTGCTGTCTGAACCCTGCAGCACAGTAATCAGAGACCAGTGCTGGCACTCAGATTTCTTCCTGTGTAGTTCATCACCACCGGTTCCATTTTTGTGCGCTCAGGTGACGATACAAACTTTAGTGGCGTTCTCATTAACACAGAAGTCCTTCTTGACTGCATATTAAATTTTCCATGAGCCAAACATAGTACTTACTATACTATCTAAATTGACAAGACTTTATTTCTATACTTTATGGTTGGAGCTATTAAGCTCCAATGTTTCTTGATTAATTTTTTTATATTTGGAAACAGAGGACTTCTTTATATACTTCCCTGCTTTAATGGTTGATTACAAATTTGTTTGGTCTGCCTTTAGATTTCTAATGACATGTTAAACACATTTTGGATGTTTTATTGTGAAGATCAATTCTAAAGATTTTGTTACTATTATTTTTTAGATAGATTTCAATATTTGCTTTTACTAGAGTCTACCATGTTTTATTTTTAAAGTCCAGAGTCCTTAAAGTCATGTTGGTGATTCTGGTCAAGAAAAATTAAAACTGGTGTTATTTCTAGAAAGAATATTATTAAGTAAGTTTCCTACCTACCTTTTTTTTTTGTTTTAATTAGGAAACTTTTTTCTATATATGAATACTGTGTTTCAGCCTACTGCACCTGTAAGTAGAAGGACATTTGGTCTCTTGTAGCCAAGACCAAGCTCTGTTTAATGGATCCTGATGACGATGATGAATTTTCTTTTGTTTTATTCGCTCCCCGCCTTGTGTTATGCTTTTATAAAAGAAAAAGATAGGCTGAACCCTTAGGGGTGAGGAAGAGATTGAGAAAGCTAGGGCAGAGTTGCTTTCAGAGGGAGCAAAGAAGTGAGTTATAGTAGGAAACTAGAAGCATGAAGGAGAGAGTCAGACTGTGGAGGTGAGGGAAATCCCTTGAAGGTCCTGGGAAACTTCTGAAGGGGTAGGGCTCAGTGCTTCAATGTATACCTGTTGAACTGGTAAAATTGAAGCCAGGAGCAGACAGATAGAAAGCAATGCATAAATTCATTCTTAATTTCTATCTTACCTTTTCCAGTTGCTTTGAGTTATGTATATTTTAAAAGTTGGAGGGGTTAATTTTATTTATTCATTTCTTAAATCTTTATCTGGCTATTAGGAGCAGGACTTTCAGTCTTTTGGGGTAGTTCATATGAAGGAGAAGTCAATGCAGATCAACCTCAAAGCTCTGTTCAGCTTGGGGTCTCATGAAACTCAGCTAATGCCCACTCTTGTGGGCTGACTTGCCTCTGATGGCAGGTTTGGGCTCAAGCAACTGCTTGGTCTCCTGCTGAAAGATATCATTATGTTTCAGGGTGAATTTGAACATTGCAGCGATTCTGTTTTGTTGGCAAGTGTAGCTAACCTCTTTTTGAATTTGAACAATATCACAGCGTGTACTTGCGTAGGCTGGACTGACACGGTATTCTTAATGTTAAAATAATAAGCAGTGCAAAGTCGTCCTGTAGGAAATGTAATCAGAAGATAGATAAGCAGAATTTAACTACTTCCAAGGTTTTAAAGTTGCACCCAATCTACTTGTGTCATAATGCAGTAAAAAGGAGGATTTTCAATGAGCTGACATTAGTCTCATGTTATTTAAATTCATTATCTTTTTCTGCATATACTTCTCCTGGTCTCCAGACAACAAACTATTTTTTCACACGAAGTATTGATGGCAGTAAGCTTTTATTTCAATATCAGGCCCTATATACTAGCTCCTTATCACTTTTAAAGCTCATTTCTGTTGTGATAAATTAATAAACACTGGCCCCTCAGTAGCTAATTTTCATTTATTTGAGGGAGGTGTTGCAGATAACTGCAGCTTAGAAGGCAGGTTCGCAGAGTCTTTCCCTTTTTCTGTGTCTGTAATTGCACAGTGATGCTTTCCAATGCTTATCATGAAAAGTTTTAATTATTTCTAGCAATACAAGATCTGTGGACGTTTATTGTCATTAAATAATTTTTAGAGGACATTCCTATCCCTTTGCTTTCTGCCTGCATGAACTGTAAATATCCTTAGCAGAGTTGAAGCTCTCTAGATCCCTTGTTTCCCCTAAGCATTTATTTTTTTACAGCAGCTGGTCTGTTTTTACAACATACTTTTCGTTTTTATAACTTCAGCTCATAAGTATCTAGTTTCACAAACACTTCCAAGGGTTTTGTTGACCACTTTTCATTGCAAATAATTGTTCTTTTTCATGGATTCATTTGGAAAGAATTTCTTGCTTTCTATAAATTTTTCACTGGATATAATTTCAATTATTAAGATAATGTCTCTGGCTCTCCTTGAGAGCTGGATTTGATACTCTGAAACACAGTGAGCAGGATCTTGCTTCAGGCATGGCCCACTGAATTCTTTTGATTCATCCTGTGACTGGAAATTTGTCTGGAAAAAATGCTTTTCTTCATAGCCTCACAGTAATTCAGGAGATTAAAGCAGATAAAACTGTTATCTCCACCCTTGATGGTTTTCACCGCTCAGCTGGATAAAGCTCTCAGAGCTGCCCCTGCTTTGGGCAGGAGTTTGGACTAGAGATGTCCTGAGGTGCCTTCAGTCTGTGATCCTATGATCCTACTGACACAATCAGTATCTGTTCATAAAAAAAGTTGTTGTTTTTTTTTTTTAAATGCACTATCTTATCAGAAAAAATGAAATCATAAATGCTTAGCAAGAGTTTAACACTTCATTAGTTTTCAGCAGTGAAGTCTCTGAATATTTTCACATTCATTTGCTATTACTGATTTTTTATATTTTTTGTAAGAATATACTTATTTTTTCCAGTTTTTGTAGACTGCACATCAGGGGCTTTATTTTTCTTGGGTCTTTTCTTCAGTCTTTCATTCATGGATTATCCACTGTGCTAGTCACACCTGTATAGAAGGAGGGAAGCCTCTCTGATTCACCTGTCTGTAATGAATCTTGCCTTAAGCTTTCATGACAAATACATTAGCAGGTGTGTAGTTTGTTGCTGACCTCCCTTATACTCAAAATTGTGCCCAAGTCTTGCAAAATCCTTCCATTGGAAAAATTTACATTACATAGAGAAATGAAAACCGACTTGATTGCGAAAATACAAAATTGATTGCAAATATCACCGTAAAGGCAGTGTTCCCAACTACTGAACTTGTATTTGTTTAGAGGTTTTGTCATCAGAAGATGCCTTGAAGTGTCCCAGCTTCTTGGACAGGGTAGTCTCAGGTAGTCTCTGAAGCTTGGGTAAGCTAGTCAGGATTTCTTCTTTCATAGCCTGTCCACCTACAACTGATCATTTGGAGGTAAGATTCAGAATTACAGTATAAAATAGCTTTTGCTTGACAAGATTCAGAAGTTTTGTATTGTGGTTATCAATTACTTTTTTTTTTTGCATTAATAGAATTGCTTTTAAAAATTCACTTCTTGTATTTTATGCTTAATATTTTGGCCATATCCTTTTCCATCTGGGGTTCTGAGTGTCTGGTTTCTCAGGTTCTCTCAATTCCCATCTCATGAGTGGGTGTTAAGGGTCTAAGCACCTGGCAGCCATGTGGTGCCCTGCTGTTAGAATTGCTTTTGTATCCTGGTTTGAAATGTGTATTTTTCAGTATCATTAAGCATACATGTCATTTATCTGCATGAAATTTTAAAGAAATCTACCTTTTGAGAAACACATTCTCATCTCCATTTGCAACTGTGACACTGCTGTTTCAGGATATTCATCAGGAGACATCTCTGGGAAAAATCTCTTTTTCTCAGCTGCCTCTACCATCTTTGATGCTCAAAGCATGGCCAGTGTGTAATTTAGAGTCACAAAGCAAGTTCTACCAGATCATGATTTGCTTCCCAGCACCTAGGTTAGACTGCTTTGGGTTTGTGTTTGAACATGTCTATTCACAACTGGAATGTGGAGGAGAACTACAACTTATTTACACCTAGCTAAAAAAAGTGGAACTCAAATTTAAGGTATGAAAGGCCTGAACTTGGGAAAAGTCACATATTGAGTTCCTCATTTTGGGACGTGACTCAAACAGAATTACACTTCTGTTCTCAAGCTTCTACTGTTTGCCTTTTGTTATGGAAGAAAGACTTCAGCAATTAGATAAGCCTTACAATACCATCAAGTTTACATGGGAGAATGTATATTCTGATTACATTTTCATAGATAAGATAACATTTAAAACACTTGTAGCTAAGTGCAATAGTATAAAAAGTACCAAAGATCACTCACTAATGGATGAACCTGCAACAATCATGTCCTAAATATCCTAAAAACCCACTATGGTCTAGAGTGTACTTATACACACTTCGAACATATCTTGCTGCTTCACTTCCAAAGGGACAGATATACCATCCAACACTTTCTTCAAAATCAAACATCTAGAAAGAACTAGAAAGACTCCAAGTCCTAAGTCATCTCTTAGAATTGTTTAAAAATTCCTGTGCACTGTTTTAAATTGTTTCTTTAAGGTATTCATTCTAGTATACATTTCCCATCTGAATGGTTTCAGAGTTTATTAATTACAGTATTTTTATTTTTAAAACAAAATTAATAAAAAAATGATTTAAAAATATATTTTTCAAGCCCTAATGGGATTAGGTAACGAATGTTACAATAATAAGCTTACAAAAAATCCAAACTTTATAATGTAATATATAACATAAGTCAAGCTATGAGATATAGATTAAAAAAAAGACAATAAGAGACAAATAAAAGACAGATAAATCCGAGACAATGGTGCAGCACGGTCTGGATCACTGCCTTCAGTGTAGCTGTCTGAAGACGTTCATGTCACCATGAAAGATTGAAAAATAGTCAGTCCACTTTTATGAAACAGCTGATAAGGCTGTTAGTGAGAAACTCTATTTTCCCTGTTTCCCACATGTTAAAGTGGAAACAGTTCTGTCAATTAATAGTCCTTTAGACTTGAATGTCCATACAGTTATTATTACTTTCTTTTTGCTTTTGATGATGAGCTGAGCAATCAGTCTTGTCTATCTGCTGATAGACAATATCACCTGCTTTGGTGATATTGGTCACAAAAGTGACTGTATGGTTTAAGTAATCAAGGCTAGCTAGAGACTTGCCAGCCAGACTTGCAAGAACAACCTTTTCAAAACATGAAACACAACATTATGTGTAATATAAGTGAATTGCTGTTAGACAGTAAAGCTGACTAGGTTTTCACATAACTGAAAGATGCCAAATACAACTAACGTGTTCAAGTTAACGAAAGCTGAAGCAACAACCATTAGGAGACTGAGCTTACAGTCTTTAGCTGATCTCTGCTTCTTAATATGCTTCTAGCTGTCATGACAGATGCTTTAACCATCATCACTCGCTCTGGTGCGGCAGGTAGATACTGTTTTATTACCTCTGAAATTAAAAAATTGTAACTTTGGATCCATATTTTACCAAAGCAGCGGATTGCATATTCAGGATTTTTTTTTATCTTCAATTTTATATACTTTCTAGTATCTGAGGATTTAATATAATGAGTTTGAGAATTAGTTATTATAAACACAACAAATTATCCATAAGATAATGGACGGAAAGTGATGAATTACCAAAACATAAATCTATAACATTCATTCATGGTTAGTAATAATGGAAGAATGGCAAGGCTGATTTATTACTTGCTAGTGTATCTATTCCTGTTCATGATTTTTAAAATTATAGCACATAGAAAAAATTGATTCAAGTTATTAAAATGAGAAAACTATTTTCTGTTTTCTATTCTGTAACTACAAAAGTTTTTCATTTTCTCATAAATTTAGGAATAAGCATAAAATTCATCAAAGTCTGAAGAACAATGTTAGACGTATAGCTTATTTTAAATCTCGTATTTCATCAACAGAAAGGACACTGTGTGTCAGAGAGTGCAAGAAGTCTGAGCTTTAGAAAGTCTACCATGGAAAGAAATCATCTTTCATAAATATCTGAAATCTTCATGCAAACAAAACAGTTTAAATCCATTTAGATATTAAAATAACGCATAGAATATTGGCATAATGGTTTTATTTCCTGTTTGAGCCATGCCTCTTCAGTACATTGGAGAAGTCTCCTTGTGACAAATTTCGGAACCTCTGTCTCTACTGTGCGCTAAACTCTCCCAAAAAGCAAGAAAACGAGCAGTGTTTACCACTGGTCACAGTCCCATAAGCAACCATACCTGAGAAGGAATAAGATCAGAAAGAAAAAATCAACTTTTATTCTTATTGTCCTGCTGTTGACAGCTTTTTCTGGTTATGGAAACATATTGTTTGCTAGCCAGAAGCTAGAAACCAGTGATCTGCAGCATAGAAGGGCAAACATCATTAGAAAATTGATAAGACTTGGGATATTCCCTCCCGAGTGGTTAGAAATTACTGGGGGACTGTCGCCTCTTTTCCTGGGTAGAGATGGGTCCTGACTCATCCTTCTGTTATTGGCTTTCACAAGGTATATATACAAGTGTAGTAGCTGTGGTATATATAGTACACTTTCAAATGGAAGTGGAAAAGTCACAGGATGAGGAGACATAGCCAGGTCTTACACTGATAACTGAATACATTACCTGTAGTTGTAGAGAAGACAGAGCCAGGCAGAGGCATGTCAAAATACCACACGGAAATGATCAGAAGTCGCATCAAGAGAAATTTCAATTGGGCATAGAAGAAAAAAATCACAGTGAGTGTGGTTAAGCAACAGAGTATGTTGTCCACAAAGTGAAAATATGAATATATCTCCCTTCTTGGGGATATTCGAAATTTGACTGGACAAAGTGTTCAAAACTCAATTGAAAAAGTCCCGAGCAGTCTGAGCTAATGGGACCTGCTTTCAGCAGGGAGTTGAAGTGAACGACCCCAGAGGTTCCTCCTGATCTAAATTGCTCTGTGAGTTTATGAAATAATACAGGCACTTGAGACTCTTCTTTCAAAAAAAACACACATGGTATTATAAATATTCTTTCTTTGACGCTCAAACATGATCCAGATCTGGAGAAGGAAAGACACATGCAACAAAATATTTCTAATCCTACTACAATCACTTTTCTATCAGACTATCCAAAAAGATTTTAGAAAAAAAAAGGGTTTAGAAATGGGTTTCTCCTTCCTTAATGGGTTTTTATTCACTAACACTTTTTTTTATTGATTTCTAGCCTTCCAGTAATTTGAATGATTTTTGCAATGGACTAATACGAAATCTCACTCCAAACAGCAATTTTACTTTACTCAGGGAAGAGAAATCTAATTGGCAGTTAGATCAGCTTTCAAAGCCTAAAGTAAAAGACAGGCCAGTTAAGGTTTAGGTTCTCAGACAGTGCCCAGCTGTGATTTATTATCCAGAGTTAAACTTCAGCTCAGACTTAGGTAATATTTTGCCACTTCAAGAATTTTCGGCTCTACTTAGGTGTTGGAGCTTTTGTTCTTACAGAGGAGGTCTTTCTGCTGAGCCAAGGACATAAATCAGACTTCAAATTCAGAGCATTCTCAGGGTTGCCTGTCGTCCTGAAAAGATTTATTAGCTTTTAGTACTACCACATAGTTAGCCAAACTGCATTGGCAGAGTTACTTGAGGAAATGCAACTCTGATGGACAGCCTGCATAGAAGAAAAATAATGAAAAGTTTGATAAATCCAGGTAAGATAAGTGAGCTTAACAGATGAAGCAAGATCCTAATAAGTGATCAAAAGGGTGTGTTAGCTCATACCTAAAGGCATGCACTTTAACAATTTGCTATATTTCCTGGAAATGAGTGTTCCCATGGTGTCTGTCCCTTTACAGCTGATGGGAGATCAGGGTAGTTTCCTTAAAGATACCATTTTAGCACAGCAGAAGATGAGAATATGAATCTAGCAGGTAATTTCTATTTTTTTTTCTTATTCTTATTATTTGATGGTAGATGTTTCCTGTAGTTTAGCCTTCTAAAACGTCTTTTGTTCTACACCAAAAAATGCTGGTGATAAGGCTATTAAAGTGTCTTTTACGTTCAGAGAAAAAATATTCTTCAGAGAGAGGTAAGGAGAAATAGTTCATATAGGCAGGCAAGAAGAAAAGAGGACGAAAACCATATGGGCTGACAACAGTAGAATAAATGCAGAAACAGGGAAAGCAGCTTGATTGATCCATAGCATTTCTTATCTGATAAAGTTAAGTTTTTGATCAGAGTAGAGAGGGCACAACTCTGAGAGCTGCATAAAAACTTCACATATTTTGAGAAGTAACATTTACCCAGATATATAAAAATATGGAGATATATATATTTATTTATACATATTAAAATCTATATATTTAAGTAATTACTGGAGTGTGCTAGTATGCACAAAAGATAGATACTAAAGGCTGCCCATGCTTTTATGAAAACACCAGCATCTTCTGTAACACACTTATATGAGAGCTGAGTATAAGCCTGTATTCAAAGCCATTCAAAAGGCTTTATAGGCATTTAAGGACACACTGAAGAGTTAACACCAGAGATGGAAATCTGTGGAACTTAAAGAGCATGCTGAGTACTGTGACCACCAGTAAGCAGTAAACATACGAAGATTGCTTTGTTGCAAAAGATTCTTAAAATGGAAGTTCCAGACAGATTGTTAAAAGATCCTTTCCTGAACTAGAGTCTTCAGCTGAGCTTGAACCTGGCATTTCCTCAGTTTTTGGTTTTGTATTGTGTGCGCTTCATTGGACATGATCCCTTATTTCATACATTATCAGTGTCCAGCAGTGAGAATAACAATCACTTGCTTTAAAAAAAGATCTTCTAGAATATGCCAGTCAAACAGGTTAGCCAGCATGTTACTTTAGTTTTCAGTGCAAGAAAACAGATCACAGATTTTTACCAGTCATACCTGTTGCCATTTCTAAATTGTGAAATTCCTCATTTCTTAACACAAACCTCCTGCATCTTAGTAAGAAGCAAATTTTTTGTCCTGAAGCAAGACATTACTAATGCAACTGGACTCATATCCATGGTTTTGCAGCTGTGTTGCATTGAGTCATATTTTTTTCTGTTGCAGTTTTTGCATGACATATAGCTACCAGCATTTATATCACTGTAGAACCTAATATCCCCTCTCTGTGCATGCCCAATGATTCCTACAGCAGAACATAGTCTGAGAGTGCTTAGTACCTGAATGGGTAACAGCAAAAAGGGAGTTGGAAAAAGAGACATTTATCACCCCTGTTTCTTAGATGGCTGCAATGAAGCACAGAGGTATTTATCAAAGGTCATATAAAAGCTCCCCGGGGAACTAAAAAACTGAACTCCTGTAGGCCCTACGCTGAATTTAATGCTTTACCAACACAATACCTTTTCCTCGATTCAATAAGGAAAATTATAACCTTTAAACCAGTGACATGAATATACGCTGGACAGGGAACCATATAACACCTCCAAGCACAATGTATATTTCTGCTAGAAACAGTGCACTGTGGCTTGCATGCAATCATCTGTTTCAAATATGTTCATGTGAAGAGTATGTACACAGCCTATTTATATTTACAAAGTGCTCTATAGTTTTGCAAGCCATAAAAGCAGTTTTATTTGAAGGACAGGTTTGCATCGTTGCTTGCTAGGAATAATTCTTACTGGAATATTTGGGCACTCTTTTGTGTCATTAGATGTTTGGGGAAAATGGTTATTTTGGAGCAATAGGATAACAGCAAATGGATGTAAATTTGTATATGTAGGAATGCTGACCAAGCTTTAGCTCAGTAAGAATAGCTAAATAAAATTCAGATACTGCAAGTTGTGTGCAACTGGTTCACTACCAACACAGACATTAAGAAAATATTTTTTTGTCACAATAAGAATTAAAAAAATCTGAGTTAAAATAACAACAAAATCAGCAATTCAAGCCTTCAGGTAACTTACAAGAAAGTGGCATGACTTCACACAAATCTGTAATTAAAGTAAAGATAAAAGAGGGAAATCATTCTTTTTGGTGTCATTTCTGTTTCATCAGATTTGTCAGTTTCCAAGGATAATGAGGGATAGACGTGTTCTCCTAATAGTCCTGGATGATATACCTGAAAAGGCAAGCAGAAAATTAGTTGCAAAGCTTTGTGGGATAGCTGGAGCTTAAACCAAGAATCCACAAGGTCATAAAATAATCTGGGAAAAATGTTTATAAACAACCCTTCAGGACACAACTTATCTTTAAAACAAAATCATTGATGCAACCGAATTTCCAAACCACTAATCATACCCTCAAAATCGACATGGAAAGGCTGTAATTTTCACAGAAAGCTTCCTAAAATGAATAGATATAATTATTTTCATTTCAGCAGCTCTTTTATTTTAATATTGGCCCATTAAAAAAATTGCAAAATAAAACAGTTTTAAAAAAGCCGGGATTTAGTTTAGCTTTCTGTTAGAGATCGTGATCAGGGACAGTCATTCAGGAGTAAATCATGAGCTTGCAGAGGGTATGATGACTTGGAAGTTACTTGTGCTATAGCATAAATATATATTCATCCACTATAAAAAAAAATATTTGGGTATCTTTGGCAGCAGGCTGGCCAGCTTGGTGAGGCGGGCTTTAAACTGAAGGACTTGGGGAATGGGGTCCAAAAAGGCAACGCTCATGCCATTGCAACCAACTGGGGAATAAGCCAGGCCAATCAGAGCAGCCAAAAATGCTCCTTAGCTGCCTCCGAAGACAAGAACCACAAGACCAACCACCTCAAGTGTATGTATACCAATGCACGCAGCCTGGGGAACAAACAGGAGGAACTGGAGCTCCATGTCCAGTCAGAAAGTTATGATATCATAGGAATAACTGAAACATGGTGGGAGAACTCACATGACTGGAGGATTGTGATAGATGGCTATAGGCTGTTTCGTAAAGACAGGCAAGGAAGAAGAGGAGAAGGAGTCGCACTCTACGTTAAGGAGAACCTTGAATGTATAGAATTCAACTACTGCAATTGTGGAAGCCCTATCAAATGCCTCTAGGTCAAGATCAGAGGGGTCATCTCCAAGGGTGATCTTATGGTAGGCATCTATTACCGACCTCCAAACCAAGACGATAAGGTCAACAAAGCAATATTTGGGTCACTTAAGCAAGCTTCAAGTCAACAGAACCTGGTTCTTATGGGTGACTTCAACTACCCAGACATTTGTTGGAAGAACAATACAGCAGCTCACATGTCATCCATCAAGTTCCTGGATGTGTAGAGGACTGCTTCTTCATACAAATGTTAGATGTGCCAACCAGGAATGAGGCACTGCTGGACTTGCTACTCACAAACCAAGAAAATCTGCTCTGTAATATCTTGGTTAGTGATAGCCTTGGCTGCAGTGATCACAATATTGTGGAGTTTGGGATCCTGCTGAGCATGCTGAAGGTTAGTACTAAGACACAGGTTTTAGATTTTAGAAGAGCAAACTTCAGCTCGCTCAGAGCTCAGTTGGGAGGGATTCCGTGGGAAGTTTGCATGGAGGATAAAGGAGCTAGTGAGTACTGGGAGTTTTTCAAGAACGCTCTCCTGGAAGCACAAAAACAGTTCATCCCCTTTAAAGGTAAGGGAAGTAGGCAGAGCAAGAGACTCCCTTGACTTAACTGCAAGCTTCTAAGTCTGCTCAAAACCAAAAGAGAAGTTTACCAGAGGTGAAAAAGCAAATGAATACCCATTGAGAACTACAAGGGCATTGCCAGGATGTGCAGAGATGAAGTTAGAAAAGTAAAAGCTCAGCTTGAATTGAAATTGGCCAGAGATGTCAAAAGCTACCAGAAAAGGTTCTTCAGGTATGTAAACAACAAGCAGAAACAGAAGGAAAATATGGGTCCACTGTTAAACAGGAGAGGTGAATTAGTCACCAACAATGGTGTAAAGGCAGGGGTTCTCAACACTGTCTTCACCCCTGTCTTTACCAGCACTGTTAGGCCCCAGGCCTTGGGAAGACAAATCCAGGTTGGTGCAAACACAGACCCACCATCAGTGAAGGAAGAGTTGGTATGTGAGCTATTACAGGAGCTTGACCCCTACAAATCGATGGGCCCTAACATTATCCACCCAAGGGTTTTAAGAGAGCTGGCTGATGTCATTGCGAGGCCACTCTCCATAATCTTTGAGAAGTCGTGGAGACTGGGGGACATTCCAGAAGTCTGGAAGAAGGCTAATGTCACCCCCATCTACAAGAAGGGCTTAAAGGAGGATCCAGGAAATTATAGGCCCATCAGTCTTACTTCAGTCCCTGGAAAAGTTAATGGAACGAATCCTCCTGGGGGCTATCACAAGTCAAATGAAACATGTGATTGGGAAAAGCTACCCTTCAAGAAGACCTGGATAGGCTGGAAGAGCGGGCTAACATGAAGTTCAACAAGGAGAAGCGTAAGGTCTTGCACCTGGGAAAACATAATCCAGGAGCACAGCACAGGCTGGGATCTACCTGGCTGGGGAGCAGCTCTGTGGAAAGGGACTTGGGGGTCCTGGTGGACAACAAGCTCAATATGAGTGAACAGTGTGCTGCTGCAGCAAAGAAAGCCGACAGGATGCCGGGTTGCATCAACAAGGGCATCACTGGCAGAGATAAAGAAGTCATTATCCCACTCTACTCAGCTTTTGTCAGGCCACACCTGGAATACTGTGTTCAGTTCTGGTCCCTGCTATGCAAAAAAGATGTGGACAGGCTGGGGAGGGTCCAGAGAAGGGCCACAAAGTCCATCAAAGGACTGGGAGGCCTGCCATATGAGGAAAGGCTGAGAGAACTGGGTTTGTTCAGCCTTGAGAAAAGAAGGCTTAGGGGAGACCTTATCACCATGTTCCAGTATTTAAAAGGTGGCTACAAAGAAGATGGAAACTCCCTTTTTACAGGGAGTCACATGGAAAAGATGAGGGGTAACGAGTACAAGTAACTCCTGGGGAGATTTTGATTCTACACGAGAGAAAAATTTTTCACAATGAGAACAATCAGTCATTGGAATAATCTCCCCAGGAAAGTGGTGGATTCCCCAACACTGGACACTTTTAAGATTCATCTGAACAGGCTGCTGGGCCATCTTGTCTAGACCGTGCTTTTGCCAAGAAAGGTTGGACCAGATGATCCTTGAGGTCCCTTCAACCTGGTATTCTATGATTCTATGATTTAGATCCAAAATTCTAGATGGATTTTCTTGTGCTCATGTTTTATGATAAATCCTTACAAAATGATACACACATATAATCCTTTTTTCCTGTGTACCATCCCAGAAATTCAAGTTCCATTTTCTGTTTAGAGCTAGATTCTGATACTCTAATTCATAATAAATAATTCTATATTTCATGGGTATCTCTCCCACCTACAAATATCTATGGTATTTAAATCAAGATCCTACTGAGACACCTAGTATAGGTGTTACGTATTTGAACAGCAGTGGAAAAAAACACCAGGAAGTGTCTGTCGTCTTTCTACATGACAAGACAAAGTAAGCAACAAAATCAAAATAACACCCAGATCCTCAACATAGAAGCCCTGATGCAAACAGTAAATACATTTCTACAGCTCCACGTGTACATACTTGAAGGCAACAGAACAGAGAGAAAAACATTTTCCTTTTGTCGTGGTTTAACCTCAGTCAGCAACTCAGCACCACGCAGCCGCTTCCCCCTCCCCCCTCCCAGTGGGGTGAGGAGGAGGAAAGGGAAAAAAAGTAAAACTCGTGGGTTGAGATAAGAACAGTTTAATAACTAAAGTAAAATATAATACTAACAATAGTAATAATGAAATATAATTATAACAATAATAATGAAAAGGAATATAACAAAAAAAGGAAGGGGAGGGGAAAGAAAAAAAACAGTGATGCACAATGCAATTGCTCACCACCCGCTGACCGATGCCAGAGCAGCGATCCGCGCCTCCCAGCCAACTCCCCCCGTTTATATACTGGGCATGACGTTCCATGGTATGGAATAGCCCTTTGGCTAGTTGGGGTCAGCTGCCCCGGCCATGCTCCCTCCCAGCTTCTTGCACACCTGCTTGCTGGCAGAGCATGGGAAACTGAAAAGTCCTTGGCTTAAGATAAGCGCTACTTAGCAACAACTAAACCATCAGCGTGTTATCAACAGTATTTTCACACTAAATCCAAAACACAGCACTGTACCAGCTACTGAGAGTTAACTCTGTCCCAGCTGAAACCAGGACACCTTTATATAAAACTATCCAGAGAAAGCTGAATAACAAGTTTAGTGAAATTAAGACTATCCCTTACACCTCCAAAATCTGGCCTCCTACTCCTTGCTCAAGTCTGTCCTCCATCTCTCATGTAGGAGAATTGATCTAAGTACCTCTGTGAGGAGGTACTGAAGTTTCTTGTAATCTGAAGTACACCATGCTTTCATATTAAGGGGAAATATTATTACAAGAGGGTTGTGGATTAACCCTGGTAGGCAGTTGAGCCCCACTCAGCTGCTCGTTTACTCCCCCGCAGTGGAATGGGGGAGAGAATCGGAAGGGTAAAAGTGAGAAAACTCATGGGTTGAGATAAAGACAGTTTAATAAGTAAAGCAAAAGCCACGCATGCAAGCAAAGCAAAATAAGGAATTAATTTACTGCTTCCCATCGGCAGGCAGATGTTCAGCCATCTCCTGGCAAGCAGGGATCCTTCACGCGTAATGGTTACTTGGGAAGACAAATGCCATAACTCTGAATGTCTCCCCCCTTCCTTCTTCTCCCCCACAGCTTTTATTGCTGAGCATGACGTCATAAGGTATGGAATATCCCTTGGGTCAGTTGGGGTCAGCTGTCATGGCCGAGTCCCCTCCCAACTTGTGCACCTCCAGCCTACTCGCTGGTGGGGTGGTGTGAGCAGCAGAAAAGGCCTTGACTCTGTGTAAGCACTGCTCAGCAGTAACTTAAACATGCCTATGTTATCAACACTGTTTTCATCACATATCCAAAACATAGCCCCATACCAGCTACTATGAAGAAAATTAATGCTATCCCAGCCAAAACCAGTACAAAGAGACACATATATTTTACATTGGTGAAAGAGCTATGGAAAACTTGCCCGTTCTCTTTGAAATGTATATTCCCCAGTTGGATGCTCTATGACAGCCATCTAATTCAGACTCAGGTTTGAAATATCTATAGTAGCATCTGTTTCTGCAGTAAACATAGACACACATTGAGTGGGCTCATGATTGTATAAGACTTCAGCAGAAGTGAGGAAGGTCAATACATGTATTTGTGTGGGAAAACTATCCTGGTTTGGGTTAAAAGCAAGCTGAAATTATTGACAACGTATAAAAAGGAAATATGTTATAGACTGGACATCTCCATTTTTTTTCCAAGAGCAAGCTTACTAGAATCTATATGGATTCCAGACTTACTCTAATTACATTCAATTGGAATTGTTTTCTCTGTGGATATGACACATTTGCTTTAGGATACATTCTTCAGTATTTTAGGATTGGCTTTTAAAAGCCCTGGCTTCTTAGTAGACCACTGCCCTCTAATAGTGTTTAATTTAGCCTCTGATTACATGGCTTTAGTGTACTGGGTCCTTGAGGCTGGCCAGCTGTAGTTGTGACCTTACATTGCTTAAGCTAGTGACGTCAACTGACGAAGTAATATTGTTAGTTTTGATTGCCGTTGTCATTCCCTTGACTGGGGAAGATGACATACTCATGGTAGTGAAGGCACAAGTTTAGAATAAGGTCTCTTTAAAAGGGCATTTCAATGCACAAGTTTGCTGTTGATGCTACACTATGTTTGAATATTAGCAGCGTAGTATCAAAAGACTGTCAAAAGGTCTCAGAAGTGCTATGTCTCCTGGTGAACACAGGTCTTTCAATTTTGGACCTCTTTCAAACAGATGTCTAGCAAACTGATCACAATATTGACTGCTACAGCTAAGGTAAATGTTTGTAGAACTTTGAATTGGAAAGGAAGGATTATGGGTTTTCACGCCCTGTGATATGCACAGGGGATGACACACACAGCGACAACAGCCTTTTTTCCCCCCATTTTGTCATCCTTGAATTCCTACCGTGAGTCATCAACGTTTGTCATATCTTTTTCTTGACCTGGGTACCTCCACTGCAGTATTTGGTCCGTCTCCAAAAACACACAACTCACCTCTTGAAGCTGAAGGGCCCTTTTGTAAAAAAGTCAATTTATATATTGAGATCTTGAGTCCATGGTAAAGGCTGGTCACAAAAAAAGGAAGAATCCAATTTTAATACTCGAGCTGGCTGAAGTATGATCCACATTCCTGAGAAATTATGTCATTGAGTATTGCCTTGCAGTCCAAAGAAAAATCTATAACACTGTAATAGGGAACTGTATTCACCTTTGTGCGTACCATAGAAATATGGCACGAGAGCCCAAGCTGCAGCTGATCCTGAAGTGTGGATTTGCAGCAGGGTCAGACCACAGTATCTTCCATAGTTCCTTTTTCAATACCCCTAGTCCCAGGGGCTGCAGTCAACTAAGGGGCTACAAGCAGTGGCTTCTTGCTAGGTTATGCTGTTTAAGGAAACACTTTTTGCAGCTGACTTTCTTCTGCTTCCAGCTAAAATGGTGTAAGGGAATTGAAACAGAATGTAAAAGAAGCTGATCCCAAATATTCTGCTTTATTTTAATATTATGGTTCATTGAAAGACACAGAAAACTTCAGTTTAGTCTAATCCTCCCTACCACTTGTTTCTGTCAACATACACACACCCCAAAATCCAAAATATTTTTTCATTATTTACAGGTGTGATGGAATGCACATTGTAATTATCAATTTATTTGTTACAGAGTTGATATAGTTGAGTTGAAAAGCTGTTTTCACTTCCACAGACAGGAGCAGAACTAGCCTGTAATGTTTACAGAACAATCTGGTGCATAGAAATGTTACCACTGTAAACATTTTGCTACAAGAAACACACAAATCAAAACTGTGGGCTTCCAAAAGACAACAAAGGCCCTTAACTGTTTCAAGGTAGTTGTTGCAAATCTCTGTGGTCACTTTTTGATATAAGACTAAAAACCACATTGAAATGAAATACGGTAATGAAGCATTGGTTTCTTAGAATCAAAAATTAAAAGCATATTTTTACTGTCGCCATAAAATATTTCTTCTCTCCTCCATGACGTAGCATTATTGAGTATGCACTTTCAAAATTTGAATGTCATGAATGCAGACTGAGCTGATGCTTTTGACAGGATAGAAGTGTTTCAGCCCATTTAAAATTGGCTAGCGTGTGTATATGAGTGCAGAGATACAAATCTCTAGTTTAGCATACAAGCAGAAAGTGTTTCTCTAAAGGGAGAATTTCTTAAGTTCAAAGACTTGTCCAGCTGACTTAACCAAGAACAGCTTTCTTTTCCTCATCACTGTGTACCATGTTTTATTCAAGTCACACTTGCACAGAACTTTCACAGTATTCCCTTATTGTCTGAGATAATTTACTTTCAGCTTGATCTTGAATAACTGGCCAGAGCTGGTTTTGTTCATCTGTGAAACAGAAGGTATTACATCAGCGCTAAAAGTGCTTATGAAATGCAAACACTGTGGAAATACCATCAAAAAATATGAATGCATTATTAGGTATTACTACTTCAATTTTAAGCTGCTGAAGCAACCCACATGAGCTTTTGGGTTTTTTTGAGCAAGGGTAAGTTCTGCTTACTTTCTAGAAAATTCCCAGATGCATACAAATAAGACAGGGTTAAACTTTATTGCAGAATATATAGGTCATCACTATTTTACAGTGAAGGAGAAATTCAAATTGTAACTGTTCAGCAGTGGTAATTTGTGACCCAGGAATGATCTGGCACTGAGGGCAAGGTGGCCCAGCTGCAGAAGGGGTTAAACTGGCTGGAAGCAGGGATGCCAGAGACAGAAGGACTCCCTGCAAGGGAGTGAAGTTTCCTTTGGTGATGAAATAAGGAACAGCCTCAGCATTGTCTTGTAGCCATCCTGCAATACTCAGGGGCCACCTTTGGGCAGCAGAGCTGGGTAGGGGAGGGACCTAAGGCCGGGCTGAGGCGTCCCATGGCACCCCTCATGGGACTGGTGCTGGTACCAGTGTATATAAGGAATTGGCTAGTGACGCATCTTTGCAGACTCCTTGTAGAACTGCTTATGGCAGTAGGACTCTGCCCAATGTGTTGCTTGTTAATTTTTTTTTTTTATTTAAGCACAAACATGTGTTTAATTTACCTCAAGGAGTGCCATAAAAATTCCCCAACAACTGTCATGTTAATTTAATGTGATAAGAGATGAGTGGAAAGGCATATTTTTATGATGTCAAATTTCTGCTATGGATTTTGGGTTTTTGCCTTTACTAGTCTTGTTCATTTCTATTTCCACCACCTTCCTTCCTCACTGCCCACATCTAAGCTTATTTTATTTCTCAGTACAAAAATTTGCTACCTCTACTTCTACTGCCGTTCTTTCTAATTTTCATCTGCTTTGGGTCTTATCACCAGAACCTTCAACTCCAGTGACTCTTCATAGATTGTGACTTTCTTTGGACTTTGCTTTTGCCTTTGTTTCTAACAACAGAAGATTTGGGGTTATATTCATGAAAATGTTCCTGGGGGGTTGGGGCGGAAACTGATGAGGTTTCTGATCTTCATTAGGAAGAGAAACTGGAATCCCAGTTTTTTAACACACATAGATATATGTTTGATACAGTTCTATGAAATCCTTGTTTGAAAAAAGCAAAATGAGTCCTCATTGATTTTGAAGTGTTATATCTAAACTGAAATTCAAAAGGTAGAAAAGACTTCTTGCAACTGAAGCAAGAGAGTTTCGTGTTTAAAACAACTTTCAGTGATGAAATTTTAATTAAATTCTAGGATATTAAAAAAACCCAAACTTATTTATTTCTCCATAACTTTAGAATTCTGAACAAGATACTTCATTGCAAAAGTCTTGGAACAAGATTATTCATAAATAATATTTCTTTGGACATGTTTAAATGGTCTTCAGTTATGAGATATATAATTCCACTTTAGTACTGTATGTGAATTAATTTCCAGGAATGCAAATACACGTGCATTCAAGCAAGCCATATATGACACTAATGCAGCATATTAGGAACAAACATTTCCCTAAGATCCCTTTTCAGAAAAGCAGATCTTCTCACAAATATTGTCCTGTCTCAAGAGCAATAAAAGATGACAGCTTGGAAGTAAAATCAGAATCTTACAATAGCTGAACAGGTTTTGAGGTGGTTGCTCTTCTGCTGAATGAGACATGTAAAATAAACCCCAGATAAGAGAACTTAAGAGCTACAGTAGTTTGACATTGAGGGCTGTATTGATGTGGTATCCTATGGGAAGCTGTTGAATGGGAGAGGGGGGTACAAGAGATTAAGAGACATAACCCTCCAGTCAGGCTTCCAATTAATCCAATTAGAGCTTGCCTTGGAACTAGTTGTGTTCCCTGTACTGTCCTTGTGGATTAAAAGATGGTTTTAGTTCTGTTTCTACAGAATGTTCAGCAGACTGGAGTCCTGTCCTACAAGACAATTTTGCAGACATTGTTCTGATAACGACACTACTGAATTGAGTAACGCTATGCTAATAGCAAACCTTGATCCATACATAAGTAAGGGAGCAGAAGCCTTACCTTCATCCGTATCCGTTCTCTGTACTTTCGGGAAAATAATGCTTGCAAGTTTGCAAGGAGAGAAACCGACTTTACTCCTCAGTCACTCTAGAGTTTTCTTTTGATAGTTCAAGAAAAAAGCCCTTCCACTTTTGTACGCTTATATGCAAATCTCAGCCACAATCTGGCCTTGCTTAGTATAAGAATGGGGATTTTTCACAGTTGATTTTCCTCTAAATCCAGGGGCTTTCTACTGAGTTCGTCCCTACAGTTAAATTCTAGAAGATACTGTGCAAAGGAAACGGTCTCAGTGACCATCCCAAATTATTCATAATACATTTGAATCCAACATGTATCTCATTCACATTGTGCCTTATGCTTTGATGCAGATTGGTCTAACCAGAGTGTGTGCAAGCAAATTCACACACACACACTGTAATAAGGCTTCCTACCCCTCCAGGAGCTTTGGAAAGATGTAGGCTGCTTATCCCATTTTTATTCATTGATCCATCCATCCTTGAAGCAAAAGATATATTATATTTCATAGCTTCAGCCACAAGGACCTCCAGCCTCACTGAGGAATTTTCTGAAACACTGACTCTAATTTCCATATTCTGGGGAGAAAGGTAGAATGCATTAGATTAATATCTGAACTTAGTAAAGCATTTGATATCATAGCTCACAAGAATTATTCATGAAAATAATCTGTCTTGGCTTGGCTATGACCCTTTGGAGGAATTTATACTTAAAAATGCTTAAATGTAAATGTCTATGAGGATGTAGTTGATCTAGGGAGCAATCATGTCAATCCCGGACCTCAGAATGAAAATAAAATTAATGTCACTTATGTAGTCCCTTATCCCACTCAAGGGATGAAGCACATAAGTTTAGAGTCAGTATAGTGTTTGAAAAGTGCTTTGCCATAAGTGACTAGGATATTTTGGCTGACATTCTGGTTTTTAATAGTAACAGTTTCAGGCTTACTTGCATATAAATACAAGCTGGCTTATTTTCCCTAGGAGGCCTCTGGGTGCATTTCATCAATTAAAAGAATATTTTATAAACCATTGACAATACTCTGCCAACAATTGGCAACACTCACTCAATGCCAGAATAAAATTAAAGCTGCCACGGTGCCACTAGTGAAAAGCAAATGCCACCCACACCTTTTTATAAGACTTTATTCCTTCATTATCATTTCACAGAAAGACAGACCAGCAGATACCATAGTGATGGGCATCGATGAAGTGCTTAGGTGAAGTACAAACGCCATGGAACTGTAAAAGGGAGGAGGTTTGTTATAACCGGTTCTGGGAAAGAAGTTTCTGTCATCTCCTGAGGTGACGTGGAAGAAGAGTGGCAGGTCATTTGATTCAGGGAGGTCATCTGGGAAATATTATTGTATGTCACACAGTAAGAGCAGTCTTGGAGGATGCCTTGCTGCTGACATGTGTTGTGGTATTTGGGTTATGGCTGGAAACCAGTAACAATTTCAGAACCAGTGACCCACTGATCAAAGAAATTGTTGCAAACCAGGAAATCATATCAGAAATTAGATAGTTCATTTTTGTCACTGGTGCAGAAAGAAACAAGGATAAACTTAGATACTAGATTTGTTCCAGCTCTCAAGTAAGAAGGTGAAATGATGACCATTCGGAATGGTTACGTTTAGTTAATTTATACCTACTTGCTTGCTTTTAATTTACTTGCAACCATAGAGATGGATAGAAAGGCATTCATACCCATTAGTTTGACCATTTTCAGGAGTTTCTGATTTCCAAGAATTTCCTGTTCCAGGAATCTCCTCTTCCCCAAATCCCCTATAGCACATCTAATGCTAACATAAGCTGGGGAATTCTGAACTTGAAGCTTCTTAAAAAGAAGGCTGAGCATGAATTTGCCTTTTCTTGGGGCAGGCAAGATTGATGCTTTCTAGCCTCCATATATATTTTAGTGATTGAGACAAATTTTGTGCAGCTTATGCCTTGAAAATGATAGGAGCTATCAATTTAATGCGAAGTCCAACTTGCTGTAGCTAAAGTGCTTTGCTCAATTTTTTTTATGTGCCATGATCAAGTACAGCATCAGGGTCACTAAACTGTATCTTTATACTTTAATTACATGTCCACATATGTGGTTGACTAAAAATTTGATAATTTTTACCTCACAGAAAACAAATAGCTTTAAAGAAATGATACATACCAGATTTTCTGTTAGTTGCCTCATTTCCCCTGCAGCAAAACTATGTGCGACCCTGACAGAGAAGATACAAGGTTAATGGAGATGCTGACATTTAATGCTAGTAGTAAACATTTCAGCATACAGAAAGCTAATTATTTACAGCTTAAGCAGTGAGAAATTACAAAGCTTGTCTTTAGACCTTGTGGCTTCTTGGATGGTATTTGTATAGGTGATGTATACACAAAAGGATTTCTTTACTGCTGTATTTTCTTTACTGCATTCTCTGTAGACATTATTGTGCTGAACTTTCTGAAGGCTAATAACTCACAGAACACAATAAAAAGTGGTTATTTAGAAACACTTCCACAGCTATAATACTTTTTTTTACCCTCTAATGCACCTTTTTAATAACTTTCAGCTGAAAATACTGCCCTTATTTCCTAAGAGTTCCTCATGTTTACTAAATCACCTGTAGGTATTGTCCTTTTTACAAACCTCCCCACAAAACCAGCTTGTAAAGTCGTAAGTAAAAGATTATTATTTCAAGTAGCAATTCATGGGAACAGAGCAGTCCCTTGCACTTATCAGAAGAAGTGATGTAGTATAATGCAAGATTCTTATTCTTTTAAATAGTAAGTCTTTTTAGAAGCTTCCGTAGGTTTTTTCTGTGAATGGTGTGTGCTATAATAATATTTTATAAGGCTTGCTGTGTTATGTCACACAATTACAAAAACACACATTTAGAAATTACATTGCACTGAAGTAACACATTCTTTATAAAATTTGGATTTAAATAACTTTTTCTATACCACAAATCAATTATTATTATGGATCATTGTTAATTATTATTAATTGTTATTATTGATTATTTTAATCCATAATGTCATGGTAAGTACCAAAGATGAGTAAACTACGAATTTAGAAAATGAAATGTGTTAGGTGTTTTCTTAGAAATTATGAGAAACTCATCAGACATTTCTGATGTTAAAATTTTGGTTATTGCTAGAACTAAAGGAAGCATGTAATCTTCCCCTGTGCTTCCATCTCCCAAGCCTATGTAATCGAGGTCATGAATTAGAAAAAAAAAATTATGTCCTTCTTGTGCCTCTTTGGCTTGACTTTGAGAGCCTTTTTCATTTGGCACTGCAGCTGGGAGAAGACAAATCTACATGAATTTTTGCATTGCAATGAGAAAAGGGAAAAAAGGGGCTTGAAAATAAAATGTGTGTCAAGTCAAAGATGAAAAAACTCACTTATCCTATCTTAAAATCTTTTCATTCTCTGTTGTAGATTTTGGTAGGAAAAACATTACTTGTCATGTTAGTGCGGAACCCTTGCTTTGAAGCTGAGCTTTCTCCACTCTGTATTGCACTGATGGAAATTGCCAACACTCAGAAATTTGTGAGCTTGGCTTTTTTTTTTCCACTTTTTTCCCCCCTCCATCTCTATAGTAGTCTGTACAAGAAAAAGGGCACAAAGGATAAATGACAACAGAAAGTGCCAATAAAAAAGTTGGATGAGCAAAACAAGGATGTTGTGTGGTTACAACGTCTGAGAACTAGGCAACTCAATAAAGGTCCCTGAAATTCAATACAAGAAAACATGAATTAGAAAACTAAAAACTGTTCTAGATGAGAAAGGAGTGTATAAAAAAGCAGGAAGGATTAGGAAAGCCAGGAAATTTGTGGTGCTCTTAAACACTTAATGTTAAACTCTCACTACAAAATTTGGGGTTTTTTTGTGTTGTGGTGGGTTGACTTTAGCCAGCTTCCAGCTGCCCACCCAGCCACTCTTGCGCTCCGCCTCCTTAACAGGACAGGGGGTGAGAATAAGATAAAAAAGCTCATGGGTTGAGATAAAGACACGGAGACCACTTACCAACTACCCTCACAGGAAAAATAGGGATAATTAATTTAATTTATTGCTAATTAAAAGAGAGTAGGAGAGTGAAAAACAAGGACAACAACTCTAAGACAGGTATTTGAGAAAATTTTATTGTTTTGTTCAAAAAATTGTAATTCATCCTTGTGTGTGGTCTGTTCCATTCCCTTTTTTTTCTCCTCTCTCTCACTGTCAAACACCTCCCCCCCAAGAAAACCCCCAACAAACAGTGTCTTTCCTTCCAGCCCCCCAAAATTATTGAGCTGACAAAAGCTAGCCTTTCCCTTTGAGGAAACAGTAATGGGATACAACAGATATCATTCTTCAGCTTCAGTCAAGACAAATCTGGAAGTCTAGAAAAAAGCTGTACTGTCCTTGGTAGCTGTACTTCGGTTCAGTCTTGGCTTCCCAACAGTAGGTGCTGCCCCAAATGGCCAACTCCAGCCTTGAGTTAACACTTTGGATGCTCAAGACAGACATTTTAGATGAGATAATACAGACAAGACTGAGGCTTGAGCTTATGTAAAGATGTTGTGAACAAGTTTTGGTTCAGGTGCCTGGCTTGGTGATAATCTTGTAGCTTGCAGTAGGTTCTCATACTCCTCAAAGAGTTATGTGGTTCTTCTTCCTATTTATTTGTATGTGGAGTTATAAATTTCTGATCTTATTTCTTGCTTGTAGGATAAATTTTCTTCTTGTGCATTTTTATTCATGCAGGCTCCCATTTGATACTGCTATAAGATTCTTTCCTCCTTTTCATGTACTCAAAAATTGTAGCTAAAGCAATTTCCATAGGCGTGCAATTATGCAGCTGCTTAATGCTCCTGTCTTTCTTGTTGTGCTTATTCTCCTTCCTAGTGTAATCTCAGTGACAGGAGTTATGATACCGGAGTCTCTTAAATCATCGGTCTTAATGCAAACCACAAAGTCTTCTTCCATTTTGAAACCTTCAGCCACAGTTCACACTATCTGCAGTCTGATCTACATGCAAAGTGTGCCTTCCCACACCCGTGTATAATTCTGTCTTCTCTTTGGGCTACTTGGTTTGCAGTGTGTCTGTAGCTATGTGTCTGATGGAAAGCAACCATGTTTCGTGCTGCGTTTTGGGCATCCGTGTGACCATAGTATTTTCAACTGCCATCTAAAAAAACACATAACAAATTTAAAAAATTATTTACACTGCCTTTGAGGTATGCCATATGCATCCCTGGAAAGTCATCTTAAAACGCACCCGGTATGACCTTCAGATTGCTTTTAATTTTCTTGCTGTCACAGACACTCCATTCAGTTGGCTGAAAAAATGGAAATATGCTTTCAGATAAATAAAGATGCAATATCACCCTCCACCCATATCCTCGTTTCAGCTGGGATAGAGTTAATTCTCTTCTTAGTAGCTGGTACAGTGCTGTGTTTTGGATTTAGTGTGAGAATGATGTTGATAACACGCTGATGTTTTAGTTGTTGCTAAGTAGCGCTTATCCTAAGCTAAGGACTTTTCAGTTTCCCATGCTCTGCCAGCAAGCAGGTGCACAAGAAGCTGGGAGGGAGCACAGCCAGGACAGCTGACCTGAACTAGCCAAAGGAATATTCCATACCATGGAACGTCATGCCCAGTATATAAACTGGGGGAGTTGGCCGGAGGGGTGGATCGCTGCTCTGGCATCGGTCAGCGGGTGGTGAGCAATTGCATTGTGCATCACTGTTTTTTTTCCTTTTTTCCCTCTTCCTTTTTTTTGTTATATTCCCTTTCATTACAAATATTATTATTATATTTCATTATTATTATTGTTAGCATTATATTTTACTTTAATTATTAAACCATTCTTAACCTATGAGTTTTACCTTTTTTCCCCGATTCTCCTCCCCATCCCACTGGGAACGGGGGGAGAGTGAGGGAGCGGCTGCGTGGTGCTTAGCTGCTGGCTGGGGTTAAACCACGACAACCCCTTTCCTCCCCTTGTTTTTTTCCTTTTGAGAAGAAGATGATGTTTGATCTGTCAAGGTCACACACTGGAAAGTATGTAATGCAGGTGCTGGAAGTTGTCTAGCAGTCTGTAAACATTTATTTGTATCACAAACAAATTGTTCATTTAGTCCTCAGAGTGCTTAGATCTCTGGCTCCTGACATTTTCAAATGACAGTAGTAAAAATGAATGTAGCAAGTGAAGTGGAGTTGTGGTTGCTGTTTTACGTACTGCTTGAACAAAGAAGCTAATGAATCCCTTTTCTACGGTATGAGGTTACAAAGTAAAGCACAGAAAAAGCTCGTGGGGGTGGAAAAACACTGAATAACGTAAAAATTATAATTCAGTTCCTGAAATACGATTGATTTGAAGTGTTTTAGGAAGAGGTCCTATCTTCTGAGCTAAATTTGACAGTACAGTACACTTCCTCCAGTGTTAAGAGAAGGCTGAGGCACATCCGAAAGGGACAAGATATTTTAAAGGACCCAAAGAAAAGCCAGAAATTGAGGAGGACTGGCTTCAACTCTGCTGTAGAAAATCTGAAAGAAAATCTTTAACAAAAATCCGTGTCTATTCCACCACAAGAAGTACTAGCCTTCCAACAGGGAAGAAAAAAAAAAATCTACAGTCTTCAGAATTAAAAAATTACTTGGATAAGGAAAGGAAGAAAAGATCATGGGAGAAAGATTCTCTACTAGCTGTAATACTGATTTTTTTCAAACAAAACTTTTACAAAAAATATCTGTCACACATCCAGCTTTACCCCATGTAGCCAATCCCATGGGCTTCAGAGCACCTGCTTCTGTGCATCAGTGGCATAGATACCTGTTGCAAAGAAAAAGTGGTTTCATGAGATTTAAATCAATTTGGAATTGCAACAGTTTATTGATGTTAAACAATTAACTGTCAGGATACATGCAGAATCAATATTGGTAATCCAATGGATAAACCACAGTGCTAGATGCCTGCACGCAGTAAATATACATCTTTAATTTCCAGGTATACTTCTACAGCTGATCCCAAGAGCTCTAGTCCGACAAGAACTAACACAAACGTGCCCCTGTCCCCCAGGCTCCCCAAGAGTCACAGCTGCACACTCAAGGAGTGTCCCTGGGTGCTGTCCCTGTAGTGTCACCCTACAAGCTGGCTGCTGGCCGAGAGCCAGTCAAGGTGGTGGTTATGATGCTGGTGGGGCAATGTCTGGTTACTGCTTAACTTGACTGACAGCTGTCTTCCTCTTGAACGTTATCAGTTTTGGGGCAAACGTCCTCTCAGATGGTCCATTTACACCATGTACACATATATTTCTCTCTGTCCATTTTGCCTGGAGTAGTTTTATCCTCACCCCGGGAATGGGAAAGTTCATGCCAGTGGAGAGACAGACAGGAAGAAGAAAGGGAACAAAAAGTGAAATAGCATACGTAGAAAAGAATGAGTGCTTGGGAGGAAAGTGCAGCCAAAGTTAAAAATAGTAACATTGCTATTGCTGGATCTGGAGAATAAGAATAAACCCATGCAATAAAAAACATAATTAAGACAGCAAACCAGAAAACAGAGATAACTTAGCAGATTATCCTTAATTTTTATATAAAATAAAAGTAATCTTATAATAGAAAGTATCTAAAACTTTGGGAAAAATTGAGCAAATGAGGGGGGGAACGCTATGTGATTATATGTATGAAGGGTCAGAGAAATAACGTTATTTAAATCATCAATTAATACCAGATTTAATCAGTGGTAGGGAGTTGTTTCTCTTTAAAAACAGAGTTAATGCATTTGTAGCAAAATTTGCTGTTGTTACTACAGTAAACACAGATTAATCAAAGCTTACATATCTTGTTCTTTATACATATAGAAGAAAAAAAAGTCCATACCACTCAAACTGCAAAAAAAGCTCAAAATAAAAAGCTCTTTTTATCTATTTCTGTTTGATACTTGTTTTTAATCTCCTTAGATTTTTTTCAATTTGTAAGACCTGTAGCACCTTTCACACAGGTGACTGAGTAATTATTTATATAACTAAGCTCCTATAAAGCTTGTAAAAGGATTGAAGAATAATTATTTATGCACCTAGGGAAACAGAGTAGTAATCAGAGAAAAATTGACCTTACACGCAATCTGCTCGGGTTATAAAGGGATTTCAGTGTTTTACTTTAAAAGCAGAGAGAACTTAAATTATGATCTTTTCTAAATATGATAAAACATATGTTTTAAGTTTAATTTCTTTATGAAAAATCACCAGAAAAATATCAGAAGGTACCGTTTTCCTAACATTGTATTAACGTTGTAAATGATGCAAGTGGTTTCTTAAGGAAAATTTTGAAATTTTTCAATGAAATCTCAGTCTATTGAAATTCTGTAGAAATTCTGGGTAGCCAAAACCAGTGGGCTTCAGGATGCAGGGGAGGTCCCCTTCCTCCTCGCTGGCTCACTTGCTGGCTGAGCACCGATTCCAGGGGTGCAGATGCACTCGCACAGCGTGGACACAGCCGGTCACGCAGACTCCCAGGCCCCACACAGGCTCCTTTTTTAGCCCCTTCCCACCAGGTCCCCATGTTGGTTCTTCCCCAACTACTGTAATCTCTCCTTCTCTGCCCTGGGCTCCTCCTAAGTAAATGGCTTGCCCCTAGTTACTTTTTCCCCATAGAAGTTCTTTTTTTCTACATCAGTACACAAATTTGGTATTTCTGACAGCATTTCCTAGGCAATCTTGGTGTTACTGATACAGTTCCCTAGGTGCTGCTGGCCTTTCAGACTCTCTCCTCAAAAGGTCCCCAGTGCTCCTCTCCAAATATTTATAAAATGGGGCTTTTTCTCACATAAACCCCATTAAACCCCTGTAAAATCTGGCCATTCCTAACAGCTCTATCTGTAACTTTTCTCCTCTTCTCACTGTGTTATTTGTTACATCTCGCAATTTCTCATATCATGCCTAGTAGTTTCCCAGTGTCTGCTCGCTTACCCAAATCTCAGGTCAGGATTTAGTCATCTACCTGTGTACCTTAACACTACATGCCTAATTCTCTAGACTCTTTGAATATCTTAAGTTAAAAGATCCATAAAACTAGAAGAAAAATGGAGAATTAAAATAATTATTAAATTTTAATATATTTTCTCCTTTATTGCATACTGCTACACTTATCAGAAAATATTTTGATAAGTCTAATTTTATTTTCATCTTTTTTACAGTATGTTTTAATCTTCCTGACTGGACACCAGAAATTTTAATGCCACTTTTTACCTATTAGCAAGAAGACATTATGAGTGATTTTACAGGAAAAATATACTGAAAGTAAAGGACAGCTTTTCATTCAGACTCCAAATGTAAATCTTTTTTCTGTTAAAAAATGTTTCCAAAGTCTCTCTGCTTTTACATGTTGGTCATGTTTTTTCTGTAATCCACTGCTGAATTAGCTCTTCATAGCTCTGACTCTGCATGACAACCCACGTGATTCATTTTCCCTCACCCCATGCTCAGCCTTGCACTATACCAAATTCCACTACAGACTGCTATGTCAGGAGGCTGACAAAAATGTGTCTCCGAAGCATATATAAAACAAAAGTTACTGTCTTTTGCTTAAGAAAAATTCATGAGGCCAGTAAAATATTGATCCTATTATATCTAATTTCCATCAGTAGCCATATACAATAAATATATGACAAATTGATTTAAAACTGGAAAAAAAACCCCTCCACTTGTCCTATATATCCTGATTTACATTATTAGACCATGCAGCCAAATGTGATATCCCAGTCATTCTACAAAAACCACGTACTTTAGTAACAGCAGAAAAACCTGGATACACTGGCTCCCCGAACCTTGTTCTGTCATATCGATGCTGAAGACTTAATGACCTCAAAATGCGCAAACATCTGATCAAAAAGATTCAAATGTGCAATCAGTAACCTCACAGAGATTGTACAATCAAGTGTTTGAAAATCAGAAATCTAACCTTCAAGATCAGCCCAGAAAGGCAAAGGCTTTAAGCTTCTTGACACTGAATTCCCACAAGGACAGCCTTGGATTAATGAGCTTACTAGGGCTTGAGGTTTGTTACTTTTCAGCTGCAGTGGTTGAGCCATTAGCTTTCAAAAAGTTCCCCATCATCCCAGCAATCTATAGATACCGTTCCTTTGACCTCATAAAAACCTGTGTGTACTTATCCGATCAAGAATAGGTGCTAAGCCAGGAGTTTAATGCAGTCCCGTGCTGTCACCTCAATCCAGCATGCAGAGAACCTGAGCTGGAGACATCCCAGAGACCTTCACCTTGCAATTGGTGCAGACTGCCAAGGATACACGTTAGTCTCCCTTGGTATTAAAATATGCCTGACATGCCGTAGATACCGATCACAGAAGGATTTGCAATGAGCTGGATTATAACCAGTAACTTCATAAATACCTAATACCATCATATGTGAACACCAGAAATATTCAACTACCACAGCAGCTTTTGCCTTGAATTTGCCCAGCAGGCTAATGCAACTGGAATATTGGTCTCCTGGCAGCCTATTTCCTTAGGCTATCAGATCAACAAGCATGACCTCTTGAGTAACTGAACTGACAAGACTTTAGCTTTGGCTAAAGCATTAAAGCAATGCTGATCCCCTTGTGGAGTCCGGTACCTTGATGCAGAAACAGTAAGCGAAGTCTCACAAAGGCCGATTTTGGCAATATTTCAACAAGTAAAAGGTGTTGAACTTGATGCCGTATAAAAGAGGTCCAGACCTTTGAAAAACTCCAAATGTGAGCTCTGCTCAGGTGCCTTGTGTCTGGCTGTAAACTCAGAAAAAATGAAATGCCAAATCCCTAACCTGAGGAACGTGTAGCTAACACATGAAAGTTGTCCAGATGGTTACCATCTTCCTACCTGTGCTTTGGCCAGTTTGTATCTTTGTATACAACTTTGACAGCTATTAAATGCTCTTAGTTTTAACACTGGTTTTGGAATGCATTTAATTTTCATACTAAGAGACCCAAACTGCTGATGTGGGATGGAATCCAAACCTCGCTGAACTCAGCAGAAAAAAAATCACAGCCTGACTATGTCTTGGAACTAGTAATTAGTGCCCGAAACTATCCTATAACTGACATCATACTCTTTAATAAATGTACTATAATGCTGAAAGGAAAGACATGCATAGAACTGCATTGCCACGGGCATGATTTTTTCCCATTTATTGTCGTGGCTTACTGTGACTAAACATGATTGAATGTGAGGTGGAAGGTATTCTGGTAGGATAGCCTGGTTCAGTCAGCTCATCATACCATGCAGTTTGACATCAATATGCCATGTAAATAAACACCTTTGTAAATGGAGGACAACCACATTTCTAGTCTTTTAGTACTCCAGAGCCTCAGCTGACATATAGTCAGGCAGCACTTTGGCTTACTCACTGTGGAGTAATTCATGCTATGCAGCTATACTGCTTCTCATAACCAGGGTAGTTTTTTTAAAAGGTGCCCACTACTGCAAACTCTTTGTTTTCACAGACCCAAGAGCTGATAAAGGCTGCCAACAGTCATTTACAGCATTGTCTGTATTATCATGTTGAAATCTATTGAAGTATTTTATTTTTAATGCTCGTGTACAGTATTTGCTTGTTCCAAGTATTTCCGCATCATGTTGTAGGCTAACAGGCAAAGCTCCCATGCTTTCTTGGCCAAGTGGTGTAAATCAGTTCTCCAAGTCACTGGGTGAGGTGGAACTTGGAGGACTCTGGGTATCTCAGGAGAGGCCAGGCTTGGTTTAGTTTTCTGTCTAAAATCCATCTCAATCAAAAGCCCTGCTGACAGTAGCACCATTATTCAAGCTGGGAAGAGTAATTTTGTGTTGATAAAATTTGATTTCTTTGTCACAGTCTTTCAGACTGTATGCCCGCAATGCGTTGCAATTTTGCACAAAAAACCAGGGTGATTTAATCCACTGTGGTTATTGTAATTACAAATAGTGTTCACAAAACTGAAAGGAATTCATAATTGGGCAGACACATTCTCCAAAGTGTCACACTGTCATTCAGCCACAGCACAGCTGGGAAAAAGAGTGCTGAAGAAGCTAAGCAAAATAACTGATTTGGATGATTACAATGAAAATGGTTTATTATTGCCACACAGCAGAAATTACCCACTTCCTCCCCCTTGGTTTTTGCTGTGAAGTCATAACAAAAAACATTTAATTCTAACCAGTTTCAAGTTGAGACACTCTGTAAGGAGGTATCTCTGCCGGCATGCCCTCTGCGGAGTGGAAGTCTAAAAATGGCAGGAAAGCCTGTGCCTACGCTTAAAGGAATAGAGATGGAAGACTGATGGATTTGTGCCTTTGACTAAATCTTGTAGATGTTTACAACCATTCCTGGAGTAGTAATTGCATTACTGTAACTAAATATTTTGGAAGATCATTTCACAATCATTGATGCCTTTGATAGTCACGTTATTTTTACGCATGTACATGGAGCATCCTCGTTTCCTTCAAGGAAATCAGAATCAAAATATGCTTGGAAGTACAAAGTGAGCACTCACTTCGATTTCTCTTATCTAGTTGGTGCTTAGGACAGCAAAGTGGGACTGAACAGGCTCTACTGATGCTTCACCCAGCAAATGGTCCCTACCACTCCAGATGGCTGAGGTTACAAGAGGTTCCTGCCATAGTCTTCAGAGTGCTGTGGGATGAGTTACCTTGTAAAGTAACTCTTCTTTCAGTGAACTTTTCACTTTCTTCAGTATACCGAGGTGCAGCTCGGTAAGCTGCAGTAAGGTGCAGTAAGCAGGGGCAGTGAGGAAATGTATATAACATCTGAGAAATGCCAATTATATTCTGCTTTCTAGAGCAAGTCATTGAAACACCGTGAGGATTAGTATGCAATGTTCAGAAGATTTTGAAGAGGAAAATATCTGTTCAGTTATTAATTAATATCATTATATTAATAACTATTCTAGGAAAGTATTTACCTCTATATGAGTAAGTATTTTTATTTAAGAAGATTATTTCTGTTTCTCCCATAACCTTATCTGGAAGTGCAAACTGCTAACACAGAAAAGGGAAAGACCAATTAGATGAGGAAAATATGCATTGCAGTCCAAGCACTGAGTTCCTGTCATTGCTTAGTCTTCGTCAGTGCAGCTTTCCTTCTCAGTTTGCATCCTCTCCCTTCTTCCCACCAGTTCAGAGTTTAAGCTTTTTCAGAGTAGCAGAAGCTATTCAAGCTCTGATTGATCAACAACAAACATAAAAACAGGTCACAACCTAGAACATCTCTGAAATATACACTTCACATAACAACAATAATGATAGTAAAAATACTAATTTTAAGAATCATATAAGATATCTAAAAGCTTTCTGTTTCTCTGGAGAGTTACAGAGACTCCAGCTCTTATTTGAAACATTTCAAAATTTTGAAGGACTCTGAAAGTAGACATTCTTCTATAAAATAAAAACTTCCATGGAAATTGTTCTGGGATGATCTTTTCCCTTTCTTATATCTGTGCAATTGTTATGACTGAACGTAACCTGTGCACACATGTGCACACACATGCATCTGAGTTACAGACGCTCCCAAGCCCAGCGGACGGTAGCCTACACTGCACTGCTGACACAGCCCAAGGAGGCAGAATATCATGCCTAAGTAAATAGCGGTCACATTTTACCATTTACCTACCCTTTGTCAGATATAGCATAGGTATTTAAGCAGTGAAAAAAAATAAAGCCAAAAGCAACTGTTACAGCTCTTTATGTGTTTCCTCATCGCTAGTTTTGCTTCCCTATCATTTATTATAGATAGATCAGCAACTGGGCTAGCTTGCGTTATCCCTTCTTTGAATTAAGTGATTATAGGGCCAGTCAGGGAAAGAGGTGTCTTGCTAGCCAGCTGGATGATTTTGAACATTTTAACTATGGGTGGCACCTTCAAAATGGGGATAGTGCTTCTCAACTCCTTTGTAAACTGCTCTAAGATGAACTGACAAGGAAGAGTCAGGAGGTAGATACACTTTAGATTCAGATACACTTCATCTCTGAATATAATTTCTTTAATGTGTTGTTTTGAACACTTCTATTACTTTGAGTATTTTTAAAGCAACTGCAGATCTTGTTGGAATTACTATTGAATTTTATGAGGCTAGAAACCACCACCTATCTCTCATAGATACATGTGGGATTGGGATCTGATGGATTTGGCTGTCTAGTTTGATCAGGGTTTCCACAGTGAAGCCATGCTACTTACGTTTAATGTCATGAAAATACCAGTTCTGCTTTTCCCCAGTAGACATTGTGGAAACCTCACAGTTAAAAGCAAAATAACTCCACAACAGCTCTCCAAACATGCAGTGCATATTTGTGTTCTCTAACATTGGAACACATTTTACATATATTCTGGTTTCATTTTTAGTTGTTGAATCAGCATTGGCAATGGTGGAATTATTAGACGCTTTTCCCAGATACAGCGCATTTAAGAATGTTGTGGTTTAACCCTTGCCAGCAACTAAGCACCACAGAGCCGCTCGCTCACTCCCCCCAGTGGGATGGGGAGAGAATTGGAAGAGTAAAAGTGAGAAAACTCGTGGGTTGAGATAAAGACAGTTTAATAGGGAAAGCAAGAGCCACCATGCAAGCAAGCAAAACAAGGAATTCATTCACCACTTCCCATGGGCAGGCAGGTGTTCAGCCATCTCCAGGAAAGCAAGGCTCCATCACAGGTAACGGATACTTGGGAAGACAAACACCATCACTCCAAACCTCCCCCCCTTCCTCCTTCTTCCCCCAGCTTTATATGCTGAGCATGACGTCCTATGGTATGGAATATCTCTTTGGTCAGTTGGGGTCAGCTGTCCCGGCTGTGTCCCCTCCCAACTTCTTGTGCACCTCCAGCCTACTCGCTGGTGGGGTGGTGAGAGAAGCAGAAAAGGCCTTGACTCTGTGTAAGCACTGCTCAGCAGTAACAACAACATCTCTGTGTTATCAACACTGTTTTCAGCACAAATCCGAAATGTAGCCCATACTAGCTACTATAAAGAAAATTAACTCTGTCCCACCAAAACCAGCACAAAGAAGAAGGAAGAAAGGAGAAGGAGAGTGTCCTGGTTTCAGCTGGGACAGAGTTAACTCTCTTCTTAGTAGCTGGTACAGTGCTGTGTTTTGGATTTAGTGTGAGAATATGTTGAGAACACTCTGATGTTTGAGTTGTTGCTAAGTAGCGCTTATCTTAAGCCAAGGACTTTTCAGTTTCCCATGCTCTGCCAGCAAGCAGGTGTGCAAGAAGCTGGGAGGGAGCATGGCCGGGGCAGCTGACCTGAACTAGCCAAAGGGATATTCCATACCATGGAACGTCATGCCCAGTATATAAACTGGGGGAGTTGGCTGGGAGGCGCGGATCGCTGCTCTGGCATCGGTCAGCGGGTGGTGAGCAATTGCATTGTGCATCCCTGGTGTTTTTTCCTCCCCCCCCCCTTCCTTTTTTTGTTATATTCCTTTTCATTACTATTATTACTATTATATTTCATTATTACTGTTGTCAGTATTATATTTTACTTTAGTTATTAAACTGTTCTTATCTCAACCCATGAGTTTTACTTTTTTTTCCCTTTCCTCCTCCTCACCCCACTGGGAGGGGGGAGGGGGAAGCGGCTGCGTGGTGCTGAGTTGCTGGCTGGGGTTAAACCACGACAGAGAGAAAAATCCTTTTTCGGAAAGCATTATTCAGTTGACTTTTTTCTCCAAGAATATGCATGAATATATATATATAACATGCCAAGAATATGTGTATATACACATACATGTATATATAACAGAAGCGAAAGTCAAATTAAAGTCTATTGACATTAGCACTTTCACCATCTTAACTTTTATGAGTTAAAAGAAAAACTAAGTCCTAGCTAGGAGGGCATTACAAACAGGTATGGGAGACCTAGGTCCATTCCTGTGTCTGCCAACTGTCTCCTGAATAGCCTTGGTCACTTTGCTTATTTGTATCTCCCCTTTTATAAAGGCAATCCTTTCCTGAAATACGTTTCAGTCTACTCCTGAAAAGCATGAGATATTGCTGTTACAAATACTAAATTGATTCAGCAATTAAAATAAAAAAAAGTTGAGGATGTGAGAGGAAGGTCAGGATTGAAACTCCCAGTTATGCTGAAGAATAGTATGGTTGTCTAATTTAATACTCACTGATTTGCTAAAGTAACTGAACTTGGAAACACACTTCTCGGTATCCAGTATAACATGTCCAAAAAACATAAGCTAAAACCATCAGCATCTCATCACTGCAAAAGGAGAGTGTCACAATTATAGGAAGAACATAATTTCTATGAAAGAATATAACCCACCTGAATATCTTGAGTTTTTCAGTTCTCGCTTACTTTTCTGGTTATTAAATCCTGCATAATTTTAACGGCACTAGCTTTTCTGCTGCACTATGTCAGCATTTCCATTGAAAACCTCATTGTAATGGGAATGCTGTTCATCTGCAAAAAGTGTGTTCTAAGCAGAAAACTGGAACATCCAGAATGAAATTCAAGCACACCACCAGTTAAAGGAGTATTAATAATTTTTAAAAGTGTCACTTGCCTCTTTTTGAAAACACGAGCGTCAAGGATCTCAGTTTAATTTTTGAAGATTTGTTAAGTCTTGGCTGCAAATGAAAACGGTCCATAAACCACTGTTTAGAGAAATATCTGCTACCAGGGGAAGGGAGGGGCCTGGGGAAAATATCTGTTAGACCTGTTCGATGTTGTTAACACAAATCAGGGAAAAAGTGACAGTCTGAAAAAGCAGGATACCAGGGGAAAAAAAAAATCTAGTAAAAAGAATGAATACAATTGGCTCGGATCCTAAGGTTCCACTGGGAATTTTCAAATGGGACCCAGGGGATGTATGAAAAGTGATCTTCAAAGGAAGTGCACATAGGACTGCTATGAATTATATAAGGTCTGATAAGGCAAGTTACAAGGTCTGATAAGGCAATTATCTGGCAAAAATACCGTCCTTAAATCCAAAGTAATCCAAAAAAGGCAGTAGTAGTAAGCATTGGCAGTGTGTTTTGGCCCATCTCCATCTACTCCTGAGCAGGATGGGAGGAGGCGAGGGGGCCTAGCTCTGATTCTGGCATACAGGATTGTCATAGGCATTACAGCTTAATTCGTTGTACTCTCATCTAGTGATTTCCAGAGCTGCGACAGCCCTAGAAAGAGTGAATGTTACAGTTTTACATGATGGGCTTAACTTCAAATTTTCACAGATCTGAGTGTTGGAGATGTCATGATGGTATGGAAGGCCAAAGGAGTTCAAAGCTGAGGCAGCATCTTCAGCTGCACCTTGGTGTCACTGGATCTGCGTGATGCCGACCTGTGTGGGCTCCATCTCAGATCATGAAGCCAAGAATCACCTCGTGCACGGAATGTAAATGTTTCAGATCACATCATAGCTTGTTTCTCAACACAAGCTTGTTCATACATTAGTTACAACATTTCCAAAATATTTTTTCCCCTAGCTACAGCCGTAAGAGCACAGCCACCCAAAGAACAAGTGCTATGATTGCAAATTTAGTGGTTTCTTCAGCATGAACTTTTCTCTAAAATGTACCCGTTAAGCATCTTTCCTGTGATTTGTAGCAGCTGTTGTGTCACCATGCCAACTGATTGGTAAAACGGGGGAAGGGCACACTCAAAGTCATTTCTGAGCTGTGCAATATCTTATGAAGAAAAGCTAGTGATTATAATGAGAAAAGTAATTCCTCACCATGAAAGCTGACTGAGAGCAAATGGAGAGAAGTAAGACTTTCAGCTAAAGAAAACCTGAGTAAGATTATCACCCTACACGAAAAAGGTTGAATTGTTTTGGAGATGAGACCTTCCTGAGAGCAGCTCCTGGGAAGGACTGAGAATTGGCTATTGTGAGTACTCTTTGTGCCTGTGCTTGTGTGGTGACAAAAGGTACGAGGCTTTAAAGTGAATTTCCTTGCTTCATAAATCCGAGCCTTTTACCTGAGGACGGTTAATTTTGTCGGAGGTGTGTGTGTAATTGCCTCGACGCAGATGGCAAGCGGGGACTGAAGAAATGACACACAAGTCCTAATGGCAAGAGAGAGCAAGAATCTCTTCAATGCCTTCATCAAGGTACAAATATTTCAGAAATGCAATAATTAAAAGAGAAGTTCTTTGCCAAACTAGAACTATGGTGACAAGATACACAAAGAGAGCAAAACAAACCCGGGGGAGGACAAGCTAACATTGAAGCAATGACACAGTTGCTGCATATGCAGCAATCTCAGCACATTCTCAGTTGTGTAGTCGTTGTTATCCCAGACAATACATTTAAGTATTTGCTGCAATGCTATTTAGCAGATGATAATGAAATAGCAGGAAAATATACATGAAAGAAGACAGAAATATCTTGCGCCTCCTCACAGGGAAGCTATCAAGCATAGAAACAGGGAAATGATAAATGGAGCACTTGGAGGAAGGTGATTGCTATTAGCTACTTCTTCACTGTAAATTGGGCACTGGGGAAAAAAGACAGAAGTTCCACTGAAGTGTAACAGAGGGTAATATTTGCCACCATGTGTCAACTGTGCACTCAGGGAATGCAGAGGAATGAACTGCAAGAAGCACTAGTTTTAGAAATTCATCTGTAATCACTTTCTAATGCAGAGGAACATCTTATAAATAGAAAATAGTGATGAAGGTAAAGGATGATGCCCCTCTCCTTTCAGCCTCAAACAACCCTAGTTATGTGTACATTTTGCTTCTTCACTCTTCTCTGTAGTCTTTGTGCCGGGTCTGAAATATTGTGTTAATTTGAAATGTTTTTTATGGACAGATCTACTGACATACCACATCTCATTTACAGTCCTGATCTGGGTATCACTTCAGCATCAGCATTTAGATTACAGTGTAATCTCCTATGATACATGTAGTGTATGGTTTGAATTTCTAACTTAAAGAATAGACACGAAAGTAATTGGTCATATCAGATTGTAATACCTGTTGAAAGAATTGCCTTCACAAATGGATTTTTACTACATTAAGCTCATTCTGAACTTTGTATTCACTTTCTAGGTTGAATTTGCAGAATAATAAAATAGATGTACACAGAGAACATGCAGGTAATATAAATGTGGTATGAGGTGGACACAGTTGAGTAGACTTCACTATTGTCTAGAAGTTACATCAACTTTGCAATTTAAGCCTAATGTACATAGCTGTGACTAATGCATTTAGTCAGTCTATACTTTTAATGACAATTTGAAGGGTTTTCTTTTTCCCTTTTTTAATCTCAAAATAAAACCAGTAGCACTTTGTCCATTTACATCAAGCTTTGAACTGCCTCTGCTTTACCATTCAGAAGTAGTTGGACAACTTTAACTCAGAAATTACAAGTCAACAACTTTGTAAATCCTTCACTCAAAACAAAACTATTGTGAATGCTCTGTGTTAGATTATATAAAAATTCTTTGTTCTACACAAAATGAAATTAGGCAAAGACTACACATTCTTGCTTTTCCTTGCTAGCAGGCTTGCTCATTGTCAGGGAGCTTCCAGATGACATTCTGACAAAACTCTTCTCACTTCTATCTACTTATGATACTGCTTAAAAAGAGGTGTGAGCAGTATTGAGAAATACTTCTAACAAACCACGGTTCAGATTGCAATGGAGAAACACATAGATTAACTGACAATGACCTTTCTGAGTCAACATACCTGCACTTTGAACGTCAAGCATTTTTAGTTCTGCCTTTTTGACTTTGATTCTGACCTAGTACAGCTGGAAATAAATATAGATCTGTAAGTTAAAACCCATGATCGCTGTACTGCAAATATATCTTTCAACTTGCTTGCTAGAGGCCTTAAAAACTGCATTGTACACTAGTAATCAGTGGGCAATATTAACAGTGACATCTTCTCAGGTTAATTCAGGATACGGACACTTGCATTTGGGAGTGTATTTTATTTAACAGCAGTAAGCCTTCTTTTTTTTTTTTTGAGATAATTTCCTATCATTCACATATATGTAGATGCATACTGTATTATCACATGGTAGTGGCACACTATTTGTAAAATAAGACAGCAAAATATTTTACTTTTACTTATTAGTCTATCAATAGAAGACTGCATGAATTTTAGTTGCAACTTGCTGTGGCATGTAATTTATATAACAAACCTCGTTGATAATGTAGCTTAGGGTACTGGGACACTGCTAAAATATAAATAACAAAGGAGAATTAATCATATCCGTAACGTTCAAGGCTGATACATTCAGAGGGGAATTAAAAGGTCACTAGTTACTCTGTTAAAGACATCTGAGATTTTGACTGATAAAGTAAAAATTGAATATTTTTATTATGAAAATTGATTAACAAGCAGATATACTATTTTCATCACAAAAAATCAAACTGTTGGCTAAAATCGAATTTCTTACATACTTTGGATAAAAAAGGTCTTCTACTATAATATCCTTTAACTGGAAAAAATGGAGTCACATCTGTAACAAATGGGGTACAACTTTGACTGTTGTCCTGTTCTCCATAAATTCGCATAGATCAACAGGAATAGATAAGTGAGCCAAAACCAATGAAGCTAATTTTAGTTGGCTGAAATCAACACCATCTGTATTTCTGGCCTTGGTAACTTTATATTGATCCAATTCTTTTAGAACACTTTGATATCAAATATGTAAGCTAGTTTTTCAGATTCATAACTTGTAATGGGATGGCCTGTTCAGATATCCTCTCCTTTGAGTGTTTCAGATGCTGTAACTTTCTTTTTTTGATTGGAGTGAATAATCATATTTTTGTGTGTATACCAGGTAACCGTTAGTATCCATTTCTTTGCACAATTTTGGAAAAGAAATATTTCAATATAAGTTGTTCTCTGCCCAAAACCACAGAAACAATTTGAAATGGACAGATCAGCATGTTCTCATGTGATTCAGTTCAGCTATACATCTGCTTGCTTATCAGTTATGTTAATCCAATCAAAGAAGATTCATGTAGCGATCACAGTTAACTAACACTCTGGGTATGGTGTCAAGTAGGTACAATGAATTATCCTCAGTACAAAATACAAGGAAAATATTCTCACTACATTCAAATATTGAATAAGCTACGAAAAATAATCTGCTAATGGACATGTAGTGAACCAAAAGAATTCAAATTGATCAGATAGTGATTGTGAATAATGTACTCAAATATAATTTTGAATCAGTTTTAAGACCAGAAGAACCTCTTACTGTTTAAAAATCTTTGTGGCTTGTGGATTTATTTTCTGACTGTCTCTTTATTTACTTCAGGGGGCTTTGTATTGAGCTCTCATAGAGTAGACTTACAGTAGACATCATTAAACTTGGGGTCCATTTTACCATTTGCTTCTATAATTTTAGACGTGGTATGAAAAATAATTTGCATCTACTAACTTCTTTCCTCTGTTAAGATCTCCAAATAAAGTAAATCAGATACTCTAACTTCATGGGACAGTCAGCTTTTCTGACAGATTTTCGTTTTAAATTTACTTATAGAGACAGTGGGATTATCCACAGAGCTCACTAATGGCATTATTTGTGCTTAATGTAGGTATTTTAGTGTATGATTAGTGTACAACTCTTACATATCCTATACAAAACCTAAATATAGATATACTCTTATTTATACCTACTGCAAATTAATAACTAGGCACTTATAGATTCACTTTTCTTTAGTGGCTGATGTCCATTCAGTACCAAAATGTTTCAGCTGCTGACATTTCATCAATGTTGGATAACGTTGCCTTTGCATATGTTGTGGTTTAACCCCAGCCAGCAGCTAAGCACCACGCAGCCATTTCCCCCTCCCCCCTTCCAGTGGGGTGAGGAGGAGGAAAGGGAAAAAAAAGTAAAACTCGTGGGTTGAGATAAGAACAGTTTAATAACTAAAGTAAAATATAATACTAACAACAGTAATAATGAAATATAATAATAATAATGAAAAGGAATATAACAAAAAAAGGAAGGGGGGGGGGGAGGAAAAAACCCCAGTGATGCACAATGCAATTGCTCACCACCCGCTGACCAATGCCCAGTTAGTTCCCGAGCCGCAATCTGCGCCTCCCGGCCAACGCCCCCCTGTTTATATACTGAGCATGAGGTTCCATGGTATGGAATACCCCTTTGGCTAGTTCGGGTCAGCTGTCCTGGCCATGCTCCCTCCCAGCTTCTTGCACACCTGCTTGCTGGCAGAGCATGGGAAACTGAAAAATCCTTGGCTTAAGATAAGCGCTACTTAGCAACAACTAAAACATCAGTGTGTTATCAACATCATTCTCACACTAAATCCAAAACACAGCACTGTACCAGCTACTAAGAAGAGAGTTAACTCTGTCCCAGCCGAAACCAGGACAGCATATCATTATGTAGTGTCACAACCACATGTTAACAGTATCAGAGAGTCTTGAATCCTAAGGCTTAAAATGATCTTACGCAATATCATTGTATGTTTATTGAAGTATGTTTATTAGACACTGGATAAGCCCAGAAAATTGTCTTTCTTTGATGTTGGTATAAACACCAATTTCTGTCTCATTATTGAGGACACTTCCCAGTGCTAGGCCTCCAGTGGCTCATGGCAAATTTGCATACCTACAGCAGGTGCAGAACAAACGTTAGTCACTTCTCATTCCCTAGCCATTTCAGAACCGCTTCACACTAATCTTTTACTTCATTAGTTGTGCTTCCAAACTTGTATTTAGAAGATTACTGGTTTATTTGAGCTATTGAAAGTATTTTGATGGCTCATCCTTGTAAAGATGCCTCAGGGAGAAGTTAGATATTCAAATGGCTAGGTATAGATAAAAAGGAAGACGAGCATTTGCAATTTTTTTATACGTATTTTTGATCGTCTTTAATCAATGAAGTCAAAGGCCAGGTGCGAGATGGAAAGAAGAAAGAGAATTACAGACATTTAGCATATTTACTCCTTGCTGAAGTAGATGCTGAATTTAGAAGACCAGATTCTACCTTAAATTAAAATTATTCTACCTTTAAATTTAATCATTAAATTTATCTCCTTTCACACTAGTAAAGTTATTCTAGATTTTTGCAAAATCCACTGTTTCCATCTTTTACTTTTGTATTTTTTGGCACATTTTAAATGCTTAGGATTTCCAGAGGGAGTTATTTCCACAGAATGTCTCTATTTTTTTATTTATCTTGATTAAGGTAAGATACGGGCAAATTACCCCCCCTCAGGTAAAAGCGAGTTTGTTGTTTTATGATCTTTCATACAGCTCTGCAGTGTGTTTCTGGTTTTTACCATTACAAGTGTTTGTATGTGTGTCATATAGAAAGACAAGCTAAAGTTATCACAGAAGCCCCTAAAATACCCAATAATTTTTTTCTTATCCTGTCAATAAACTTGTCACAGAAGTGTTCCAGGTTTGGGTATGAGTGTTTGGCCAACAAGCACAAAGTGCCAAGCAGTTATGTTTGCTTTGACATATATTGAGGTAAAAGACCTGCTGCAGTAAAGGGTAGGCAGAAACCAAAAGGCCTTCAGCAAGCAAAGGGTTATACTGCTGTCTCCTTATTCTGTCTGTCTTGCGTCGTCTATTTGAAGGATTCATTTTTGTTCAGGACGATTTAGCTACGGCAGATATAGCTGCAGTTTAAAATGATGGTATATACAATTGTAAAAATATAACAAAATCAAGCATGCCCTCTAATCTCAACTCTGATGCTGTGAACAATATACCTTTGCTGCTGTCAGCAATTTGACTGACAGCTTGATGCAAAGATGTTAAAACCAACTGATCCATCCACCCATACTCATTTTCACCTTCCCAATAATGTTCAAGGCTTGTATAAGTGATATAATCTATTTGCCTATGAAACTAAATATACTTGAATCTTGTCAATTTTGACTATTAGCACATTTTTGAATAGTTATAAATATACTACTTAGGTCATCCTATGATGCCATGGTTATTACCTTGCTAGAAAAAATTATGCTAGCAGGTCTGTATTCCTGTCTCATTATCTGACTGAGTGCAGCTCATAGGTCTGTGTACATCTGAACAGAAATGCAGATAATTGCAACTTGAGCATCTGAAGGAGAACAAACAAGCTACAGCGGTTAGGGGCAGCAATAATTGCCTAGAGCTAGTGAAGCTCCACTGCCGCAAGGAAGCGCAACGAGGTCCCTTAAAAATACAAGGGCAAACACATAACCTTCCCACTAACTATTCTACAAAGTTCAAAGAGTATCTCCATCCTCATTTAAAATTATTTTTTGCAGAAAGAATATGATGTTGGAAGAGGCATTTAAAATCCCTTCCTAAGCATCCTTTTTCTTTCTTCACCCTGTAGGTCATTCCCATCACCCCAAAACATATGGTCATTTAAAACCAGCCCTTCCCCAAGCATAACCCTCTTTAAGTGCCCTGGGGAAATTCCTAATTCCTCTCACTTGGTTTCAGCCACGTTTCCCTCAACAGATTAGCTCTATATGCAGCCGGGGTTGTCTTCTAATCAGAGCAAAAGTATTAGCTCTATTCTTGCTGGTCCCTAGACAGAAGCTTTGGGTCACTCTGTACTTTGTCATCCCCATAACATGAAAGTGTATTTTGCAGTATATTTAGGGTAAAAGGTATAGAATTTCTACCCATGCACTATTTGTCAAGCTAATAAAGAATGACCGTGACTGGCCGAAAGGAGAAGAAAAATATTGGCAACCCAAGTTTGCCTTCGAGGTAGTGAGATGTAAAATCTCACTATCTGGAATTCTAGAGAACAACGAGAGGAAAAAAAGAGTGGGTGAATATGTTCCTCTGCAAATATTCCTAGTTTTCATTTATGTTCTTCCTGAGCAGCTTCTTATAAAATCCTACTCTTCTCCTATTGAGGAAAGGCATTAATTATGTAGACAATTCTGATTACAGAGTGGCACAGAATTTTGCTTTGAATAATATTTTACGAATAGAACTATTATGACTTCCATGTGTAAGGAATAAATGTCTCAATACCTATCATTTTCCAGATGGGAAAACTGGAGCTCAAAGAGGTTATTCTCTGTGTTTAAAGAAGTGCAACTTGCAATGGCTATATGACCAAGTTAAAACACATTTTGCTTTTAAAATCCCTAAATCCCCTTCCCGAACATCATAAGGTCAGGTACATACTGATTAGTCATGTATTTTGTATCCCAGAATATTTGCTAGAAAAATGAAAATATTTATTCTGCTACTGCATAAAGGTACAAGGATATAAAAACCCATAAAGAGTATGATTGGTCACCCATGAAAATGAGATAAGATCTCTTACAGATCTGGTTTTCAATGTCAGCTCTTGTCCACTGTATAAAACCATTTGCATCCCAGTTGTTGGCTGAAAAAATACAGTAGAAAAATATTTTGATAAAAAATCTTAGGATTATTTAAGATAAATAGAATCTTAAAATAGCATTTCAGTTATACTTTCTCAAGATATTGTCATAAAAGATCTAAAGCAGGATGTTCCTGTAAACTTTAGCACATCTACGATGTTTTCACATTTCATCTTCTACAGCTAGCTTGTAAGCTTTGTAAATGTTTAATGAAAGATCAATCCACTCTGTTTCCAGTGTGACGGCAATCCCGTTAGGGGATCACAATTATCACAGCCGACCTGAACAGTCTAAAAGTGCTGTGCCAGTAAAAGCAGAGCAGTGGAAGGACTGTACCATTCACATGGGTTTTGCTGCTGCGTGTCCGTGCTCTCTCTTTTGTTCTCCCCTGGCAGCACATTTCAGTTATGTCAATGTCTCAACTGGAAGAGCTATTTGTCACTCTATCTCCACCTGTCAGGGCAGCTATCATCTCTGAGTTACAGGCGCATTTGAATTACTGACTGTGGGACTGAAAGGGCAGGATATCGCTGCAACCGTAGTTTATTAAAGACCCACAGCTGTTCTGCAGAAAGTCTGGAAATATAGTTTCCTAATAAATAATTCTCCTCCAGAAAGAGACATCTTTCTTTCTGTTTTCCTTCCCACTGAGGACATCAGCTTCTGAGGAGTCACCTATTCTCAGAGCATTCACCTGAAATAATCCTTATAAGTTTTTATAATAATTTAACTTTTTGTAGGATTTTTTATGACTTGTATAATCACTATTAGTTGTCAAAACAGCACTGTAGTTTGTAGCAGTGATGTAAACAAAATTACTATTTTACATTGTCATGCTTTCAAGCAATTACTGAAAAACGTACTAGAAGAATGCAACAGCATAACCCAAGTAAGAGCCGAAGGAGAAAAACACTTCATGCAAATTAAGTGTTCTATTGTGAGGTTTCCCTCAAATCACACAGAAATAACTGAATACTTTGTAAGGGCAAGGCCACGTGTGAAGGACAGCATGTATACCTACTGTCATAGACAGGACCAACTTCTCCTCTTTCTGTGACTTCAAAGAAGAAACAATTTCATGGTTTCAGAGACTAGTGGCAATTTTTCTTTCTGACTGTTGCTATTGTAGGAATATACTTTTTCTCTCCTTTTTTTCTCTCCTCTTCCTGGGTGTGAGATGAAATGATAACTCAGTTACCTAAAAGTAGGCCTAGAGACTTAATAATAAAAAAATTATACATATATATGCTTTTTCTTATTTTTAACCCCATGAGGATAAAAATTAGATTATATTACTTTTAATTACACAACTTCTGTGTAATTAAAATGACATCTTACTGGTGTCTCTGAGTCAAAATGTATCAAGTTTGGAAAAATATTAGTCTCAAAAAAATGTTAGTTGATAAAAAAATAATCTTGAAATATTTTTAATATCACTGAAACAAACCATTTTATCTAAGTATAGTAAATCTACGGAAATATGGAAACAGCTAGTAAATACTGCATATTTGACATTTGCAGTGAAAACAACTTTCTTGACTGCATAGCCCTAGACTACAGCTCCGCTCTGACACTCTGGAATAATGCTCCCTGCATACCGCAACATCCATTACATGATCAATCCTTTATGAAATATAAAAATTATAATTAGTACTTTAAAATTTCTTTTATTTCATATTCTCACATCAACTCGTAGCAAATCCTTACCCTGCATAAAATGTAATGAAACCCAATTCTTTTGCTGACAGTTCCTTATTTTCCTTCAGTGATAATGTTTCTACACTCTTTACAGGAACTATTGTGTAGGGATAGCACAATAACTGCTACTATTGTTAATTTGTGTACTGGGAATCACCAACAGACAAAGACTCCCCTATACTAGAGTACGTACAGACACTGAAGGTGCCCACAAAATGCTTGCAATGCTGGCAAATGCTTGCAATGTAAGTAGGAAATAAGAGATAGTAGACAGATGTCAGCAGAACGGGAATATAGCAAGTTGTGTGACAGCATTAGTCAGCACGATAGTTTTACTCGGATTTACAGCACTGGATTTGCAGAAATGTAGGGCCGAGACAGATCTCTTGTTCATCCTTCTTTGCCCAAATAAAACTTGTTTTACTTAGTTGAGCAATTGTTCACCTCCTGTTTCTGAATAACATTTTATATTGGAAGCCTGTTGTCATGTCCTCCACAAGCTTGTATTCTCTTGAAAAAACAAAATGTCCAACCTTTCCTAAGAAGGAGTTTCTTTTACTTTTTTACCTCCTTCTTGTTTTAAAAAGGATTTAAACAGGGCTGTTTTGGTTTTTTGGGTTTTTTTTGTATCTTTCTTTGGGGGCACTATTCTCATTGAGATCTTAGCAGAATTCTGGAAAGTGACATAGCTAATTCATTCTTGTTTTATGTAAGAATTTGCCAAGTTTGCAGTGAAAGTCCAAGCAGATTTAGATTTTTTTTTTTAATCTATTGTATTTTACCATATTTCTACTTGCTTAATTATTTATTTTTTATGTATTTTCTCTCTTTTTAAGCATGGTACCTTGCTTTTTATCACACTCCATCTTTTCGATTTTCAACCATTTCTCTGGTTATTATAAATCTTCAAAAGCACTTGCCATAGCCCTCAGCTTAGTATCATCTGCATATTTTATGAATATACTTTCTATCATCCTACTCAATAATAAAAATTTTTAAAAGGACCATGTTCAGCATAATTTCTGTAGGTTATCCCACATATAAAAGGCTTCTAACTTGATAATGTACCACTAACAACATATCCTTTGAAAGGGATCTAGGTCGTACTCCTACGTTCAGACAAACGACTGTAATCAGTCTTCCTGTGGAAAGATACACAAAAACTTCATAATTTATTGGGGCTGTTAATGGATACTAATAGATCAAATTGTGGCATGAAAGACTCCTAGCTGATGCATAGCACATAGTTTTTGCACTTCATGATGATTACTGGGGCTGCAGAGCTTCCGTGACAAAGGAGAAGATTGTGGAAGCCTGCAGTTAGGTCTTAAATTATTCCATGCAAAAATCTTTTCTCTTTATTTATGTTGTAAAAGTGCCATTTATATATACAGAGTGCTACAAAAGTTCCACTACAAAACCAAAATTTGCATGTTTCCTAAGTTTTATGATATATATTTTTCTCACAGAAGCCAAAGTATACTAAACTATTAACTAGAGAGAGAACAAACAGATTAAGAATTACTATGTATGTGAAAAGCATTTGATTTATAGCCATTTTAAGTACTTTCACCTTTTATACTTTTAACTTTTCATTGGTTCAGTAAATTAACTTTAGTATGACATGGATGTAAAGATGTGGAGGATATTTTTTCCTGTAACTTCCTTCAATTTCAGTAATTGCGGTAATTTTCACATGATGCAGCAATACCGCATAGGAACAACAGTTACAAGAAAATCAAGCATTTTTTTTAAAAAAAAAAAGGCTTGGATTGCTGCAACTCTTCTTATTTCTGTTTCAAGGAAAAATCAGAGAGGAAATGAAATCATCTGTTTTCCCAATTATCATCTAAATAGTCTCCATTTGGCAGTGAATTTTGTGATCTTATTTAGGTTAAAGAGGTGAAGAAAGTGTTTGTTCCTATCTGTGCAGCTGCTGTTGGGTCAAGTTTCTCCTGAAAGGATGCAAGGATTCATGACTATGTCAGAGTTGTTGGATACAAGAGTTCTTCCTAATTCTTCATATCGAGGGCATTTTTTGGTCTCATCCACCTTCAGACCAGGATATCCATGCATTTTCCCTGTGCCTTAACTTCCTTGGAAAAAAAGATCCATGAATGCAGGCTGGAATTCTCACCAGATTTCTGTGTCAGCATGTACTTCGCTGCAGCTCAGTCATAGCAAGGGAGATGACTTCTCAGTGAGGAGCCTTCATGAAGACAAGATTGTCCCCAAAGAGGCAACAGTATACCGGCTCTGCGTAACACATCTCTTCTAACTTCCAGGAGTATATCTGAGGAAACCCAGTGCTCTTGTGGGAGCTATGCATTTCTTTTTGAAATCTGCTTTTCTACTTTTCCTATCTGGGTTTCAGTGGGGTGAAGCCACTTTTTCAAATCTTAACCACGCAGAACTGTCAGGTTTAAGATGAGCAAAAAGCAGGAGTAATCAAGAGGATAATTCTGTTTTATCTGTCTGAGCATTTGTTTTAATCTCATGACACAGTGCTTGAACTTTTGCCAGAAAATCAAAAGAGAAATGTCTACCTCTGTCTCTTCCTACCTGGTAGAGAAGTAACTGACGCGTAGGGGACATAGAGAGGTTGTGTTTTTGTAGCTTTGTTTGTGTGTGAATAACTTCTTACAAGAAAAGTAAGGCAAGGAGTCTCATGGAAGGGAGATTTCTGTTTCTGTGCTGTTTGGCTATTTACTCATTTTCTACTCCTAATTTATTGTCATCTTTGACACGCTTTCAGCTGGTCCCAGGTTCAAGGGTGAAGCAAATTGTTCCACACGTATGATACAGTAACTCGCTCTGACCTTGCCTAAGACACGTCGAGAATCACTACTGTCTGCACCACAGTAGGTCTAACTCAGAGAAGATGAACGTATATACAGATGTTGATGGTTGTGTGAGTTTCATGCTAATGCTGCAATATGTGTTACAGAACAGACTTGTACCAAGCCAACTCAATGCACAAGCAACATAAAGGTAGCATTTAGCTTGGTGAAAGAAGGTTTTTGACCATCCTGTCTTTTTTTCCACTGCTTACATTTTCTGCGACAGGAAGAGCAAACCCTGGTATTATCTATTTGCTGCATTGTTTTCAGTGGGAATATTTATGAATATGCTGATAAGCTTCCTCCTGTAATACTTTTGTGAGATATATACATTGCCCTAGGAACTGGAGTTGGAGTTCCCTTCACACTGGCCACTAGGCAACAATCAGATGGTAAAAATGCTTGCTTTGTTATCATATTGAACTGTACCCAAGCCGGCAATCCGGAGGAACAAGATTTTGTAACCAGTCACAGGCCCCTATTTGAACAGATTTGTAGTAATACATTGCTCTTGTTCATAACTACAATATAGATTACTTCATTTATCCTCACACCTCTTTCATTTTGTGTAACTTATTCTTATTATATATAAAATACTGGACTATATTTAACATGTAATCTTGATTTATGAGAAACAGCACACACTGCGGAGGTGCACTGGTATTTTTTCATGGCAGCATTGCAAAGCTGGCATGTTCTACAATAGGATGGAAATAATTCTGGCCAAGACATTAATAGCTAAGGTTAAGTTTACTGTGGCCAAAACAGAATTCCCAGTAATTGCCCAGCATTGCTCCTTACACAAAGAAGTTGGACAAAAATACCGTCATGTCTGCTGGGCATATGGCTTGGAAAGCCGGTTAATCCTGGCTCTACTTCTGGATCTGTACAGCCATGTTGCATTCTGTTTCTTCCTAAGCAACATTTCTAGGAAAATACTCTAACATTCATGTAGGCCCTCATTATCTTAAGCTTGGTGCAGAATAGCAGCCAGAACAACGGGGTCCTAAGCACAGTTGCTATACTGTGGCTGATAATCTGAAATTATTGGCTAATCAACCTCAAATTGAAATATACCTAGAAGATAAATAATCATCTTTTTGCGAATTTTAGTACAATAATGGCATCTCTTCTTTATTGCAACTGGCCTGCATAGCTTACACTGCCTCCCAAATATGTTAAAAATCCTGTTTCATGAATAAAATGAAAGAGAACAGAAAGGAAGGCTTCTGACCCCAGCAAGCTGACCAGACATGAACCAGCAGTACAGCTTCCCTCACACTAACAAGCCACCATTTCTGATGATGATGCTGTTAACTCAAGCACAACGATGACACTGTTAATACAGATACTGGTGATACAGGACAGGCTTTTGCTCAGCCATGTTAGTATAAAGACAGAGTAGCTCTGAGCATAGCTAAATGTCTGTGAGGATATGCCATGTATTGCTTCTCTTGGTTGTTTGTAAAATATGTCCCTTTTCTGCAGTTCTTGTTCCAGCCTCTGTCAGGTGCATAAAGTTTCACTCCTTCCCAATCTGTGTCAGTATTGATGGTACTATAAATAAAATTTATGGTGTATATGATAATTATATGACATTATAAATAACATTTTATCTCCCACTGGTGCTTATATCCCACTTGAAAATTTCCACAATGACTTTTATTTTTCTCTCTCAGACCTGTTCTACAGAGGTGCTGTGAGGGATAATGAAATGGATGCAGACGAACAGAAATTTTGTAATAATGCATTCTCAATACATATATTTTACAATAGTAAAATTCAAAATAGAACTTCATTCCATCTGAAGCTTCTTTAAAAAGCTCATATTTGGACTCTGTAGAGGGATTAAGTGTCTTATTCAGCATTTTTTAATGTAGTCTGAGCTTCAGAATAGATCTAGTTGCATACAAAGTCTCCAACATATGTATTATAAGGTGTATCAGAAGCTGACCTAGCCAGTTTTACACAAGTCCTGGAGTCCTGAAAGTTTTGTTTCCAAGTTTGTTTCCCCACCTTGCATAATCTCTACATCCATGTCATTCACGACGGACTGAAATAAAATGAAACGTAACAGGTATATAGGCTTATTCTTTCAGAGAATACATTTAACGCTTAACTGTTTCTGTTGCAGAAATTAGTAACTCAACTCCCATTCAACACTTTTATTTAGTTAAGAGCATTAGAAAGCTCTGTGCTTATAATCTGGAACTATATTGACAAGTTTATTGCCCTGATTCTCTGTTCAGCTCACTGTTGTAATTCCACTGGTTCTTTAGAGATGTTTGCAATTTATACCACTGGAAAAAAAGAATAACACCAGGACCATTTTTAATAAACCAAAGCTCCGAATTGATTTTGGAATTAAAATAAATAGTTGTGCTAAAATAGAAGCATCCTTTTTTGTGGTAGAAAATAAAACTGAAACATTTTTATATGCTGAATAAGAATCCCTGGCTTTATTTTTTGTGTGCAGGTAGAGATCTGAGCATTTCCTGCTGCCAGTGAAACAACATTTAGATATGAGGATAACATTTAGATGCAAAGAAGATCAGCAGCCCATTCCCCCAAGACCTAAGCAATAAAAAAACAACACACCAAAGTATTTTCAGAAAATACTGTGGATTATATTCTATGGCTTTCAACAATTTGAATTGCTACAAACAGCAATAGTGTAGTTGTTATATTTCACAATATCGAAACAGTGTTTAGGCATATGTCTGTGAGTTTAACACTCGTGTAAAACCAGACTCATCCCAGAGTGCTGGTAGAAACAACTGTCTTCATAAATTCAAGTGCAGGTTAAGTAATTGTCATCTATCAGTGCTGTAAATAATACTGGCATGCACTCCACAAGAGTGGTGTAGAAGAAAATTGGAGGCAAAAAGTCTCTTATTTGGAAGGATAAACTTATAAATTGTACAGAAAATGAGCCAAATAATCTACACTATAGATTATTTTAGTTTATACAACATTCTTACTGGAAAAGGAACAATTCTAGACATTATGTATAGCTTCATAGATAAGGCTTTGGATCGGTATTTGTCTGAGAACATATTTGAGAATATATTGACAATATATATTTTGTTTGAGGCCAGTCATTTAAGGTACCTTTTCCTAGTACCAGGCAGGCAGGAGCAACATCAGCCTTTGGTTTGAGTAGAGGGGAATTTGGTGTCTCCCTGGCACCAAGCCTAAGCCAATACAGAGCATCAGTAACATCTCAGAAACAAACAAACAAACAGTTTTCAAAGGGTTTAAGAGCTCACATTCTCTGCCACGCTAGCCAGGTCATAAAGCTTTTTGGTCTGCTCTGAGTATGGGACAGAAGGAGGTCATGCCTGCTCACAGTACTCTGTACCCTTAGCCATACTATGCTTCAGTTTTCCAAATGAGAAATAGTGTGAATAAGAAGCACTACCTTTGAATTTTAAATTATTTATCACAGTTTGGTTTGGTCTGTATGACTTTTTACTGCCTAGTACAACAGATCAATTTGTAGTTCTGAAACAGAAATTATAAAAATAGTAATAAAAGACATTTCAAAGACTTTGAGACTATGAGCTGTAGCACATAATGATAAAGAATTTTAGCAGTTTGTGCTTCCCCTGTGACTCATCTGGGAGTATCCACCAAGACTGAATCAATGAATCCTCTGTTATGTTTTATTTTCTCCAACAGATCTTTATGCTGATTCAGTCTTCACAAACTGTATTTTTGTGTGTTGATTCATGCACTAAAACACTTCCACATATTCAGCTTGCTTCCTTATCTCTACAAGAAATCTGGTTCCATTCTTTTCATTTTAGTCAGGACAAGAAGAGAAGGAAGAAGAATCCAATTTTCTTGTTGACTTTGAAGAAGTAACAGGTAGTGTCAAATCCATAAAGCCCCTCCTCAGCGAGAGCTCTAGAGACTTCTGAGTTTCACCTTCTTATAAAATTCCAGAGTCATTAGGATTTGTTCATGTACAATCAACTACAGGAACAGGACCATGATATCTATTGGCTCTTAAGGTTAGACAAAAAGACTCTACATATACCTTTCTGCTTCTCTTTCTCATAACTCTTTTCCTTTTTGTGTCAAAAAACTCTTCTCCAAGGCAGACTTCTCTATTTTAAAGGTTAACTACTGTTTTAGCTATAGGTAAGATACCTGCTTCTCCAAAAATGTTCTGGGAAACAGAGTGAAGGTAATAAGTGCATTGTGGAAAACATAGGAAACACTTTTTATACCACATTTACAAAATTTAAATCCATACCTTTTCATCACATGGAATTTTAGATAACATCGGCTTTCATAGTGGTTGAAAATAAATTGAAAGAAATGCAAGAATCTTCGAGTCAGAGGAATTTTTTGGATTTCATTAGTCTTCTGCAAATCTAAGCAAATGCACCATTTTATAAAACCTGATGCCTAGGTAATAAATGATTTCTATGGACAGTTGTGAACTGGGGAAAAAGGATGTTTTGAGCTTGCCAAGACCATAGAAGGGCTGGATTAGTCTGAGCGATGCAGGTACAAGGTGTCAGAAACTCTCTTGATACTGTCAAGGGGGGAATGAACAGTCTTCTTATCCCTCTAGGACATGAGACTAACATGAGACTAACCAGTACTTCTTGCAGGGAAGAACAAATATATAAACCAGTGTTAATGAATAGTGACCTGGACTTTTCGTAATTAAGTGGATGGACAACTACTTGTGACTCCAAAAATGCCACCATCTTACCTAGCAGGCTGTAAATCCATATCGTTATTGTCATTAACACAGGAAAGAACACCTACTGGCCAGAGCACATCTAAATAATCGAACCCCAGAAATATAAAAAAGCTACAAAATATATGTCCTGCTTACTCAAACTGTAAGAAACACCTCCCAAGTGTCCAGTCATTCTCCATTTCAGATATAGTAGAGGCAAGGGTAGGTTTTACTAGGAATTCTCCCTTTCCTCTCTGCTCTGTGACTAATTATTATCATATGTAGAGCTAATGAATTATTTGCTAGGAATTTAATCCTTGTCTTAAAAGCCTGTGCAAACTGGCGCAATTTTACAAGCTAATTCACCAGTTCCTCAGTATTAAACGGACAGTTCATACAAACGTGTTTCAGTTCAGAAGTGTTTGTACTCTGGCTGTTTTTGCTGTTTATCTTTTGTGTAATTTGCAACATATTCCTAGTAAGTGCATTTCTTCGTGTTATTACTGCTTGGGTGATTGAGCTTCTTCTGAGGCAGAAGGTAAATAAGATTAAGTCACAAAGAGATATTAGTTTTGTGCAAATACCTTTGCATGAATATAGGTACAGCTAAATATGTGAACAGTGAGACTCAATGAATGTTCACAAGTGTGTTTGGAAGTATATCACAAACTATAGGTAAGAGGCAAACACAAAGCCACAAGACAACATGCAGAAATAATTCCCTCTCAGATTTCATTAGAGGAGGAATTTTTTGGTACATATGTTACAGAGGCTAAATGTCTATCAGTCGTGGACAAAAGGAAAGCCATCTTTCTTCCTCTTGTGTAGTAAACCTTTTGATGTTCATGACAGGTGAGATGTTTCAAATAATTTATGTCACAGTAGCTGGGAAAATAATCTGACTATGAGTAGTCATAAAAAAGAAATACATCTGAGTACATTCTAAAAAGTGTATACTTTTTATTAAAAGTTGTTCATAGATGTCTACATATTTCATATGCATAATGCGAGAAGATTGTGAAGCTGATACTAATGAATTCTAGTTCTGGAAGTAGAATTTCAAGGGCTAGGAAAATGATAAGATGAAAAAGGCATAGAAAGGCAAAAATATTACTAGGATGTTTCAAAGGAATAGTATATTAAGATAAAAAGAAATCCTAATGATAGTGCTTATTCATTATAAGGTGAAAAACAGTATAAATAAAAGCAATAATATGGAAAATATGTATGTGTTCAGCAAACATTTCTGTTTTGTCTTTGGGAAAATGCCAGACAGTTACGAGGATATGGTTAATGAAGAAATACTTTCCATTTCAACAATGGGAAATATGTTTAAAAGGAGCTTATTATGTCTTGAATTTTTTTCTTTTTAATCACAATGTCTGGATAATTGACAATTTTAAGAGACATAGATAAGATGTATTCTATACTATCAGGCTTTAGATATATATGAGATATACTTCTATATACTTTTTTTAATATAAATAAATATACACACACACTATACTACTTCTTCCCATCAAGGGAAGCTGTTATGTTTACTTTGCCCATATTGCAGTGTTTGTCCTATTACCATGTTTCTATACAAAGGTAGATATTTTCAGAAGGCTGCTCAGTCAAGATATAACTAATTCCCTTCTTCTTCACCTTGAACAGTAAAAATCAACTGTAACAAACATTTAGTAAAAGTTGTGGCAGATTCTCCATCACTTAACTGATTTGAATAAACATTGAAAGTTCTATGACTTGTGCTGGTAAGGAGAATTTTTTCACCTGACAGTCTGTTAATAACACAGCCTTGGTTATTACGTGATTCTGGTTCTATCCACATCTGGGTGAATCTTCTCTTTAAAAGCAAATTTTTTCATTTTTTTCTGCTAACAAATATTTTCCGTACTTACGTGTTACTGTTGTAGAACTGCTAGTAGGTAGCTGCAAGGTTATTAGGGTATTGCTGCTATGGGATCCTTTTTTATAAAATCTGTAGGAACGTGGTGTAGTTGGAGCCAAGTGGTGTATGTACAATCCACTCTGAGCCTGTCTCCTATAGAGGAAATAGCCTGTGTACAATTTCCCCCAACAGCTATAGCTGTACATAGCTTTTGCATTGAACGGGACAGAGGCAATGTGGTTGATAGTGTTATGACCCCTATCAGAGCCAGGCAGTTGAGCTTGTCTTTGGTTTGTGTCTGTGCAGCTGGCAGCCTACATGAGCCCCAGTCACAGATCAGTGCACGATGCAAATCATGAGCATGATAATGTTTCGTTACCCTTTTTCTTCTGAAGTTTAATATGGTAGTGGTTTCATTTTATAACATCTTGGCCTTATTCAATCTGTAGCCTCAGGCATTAAGAAATCCTCAGGCTTTTAAAGAAGGTAGGCGGAGAAAAACACCATATATTCTTCCATTGAGCTGTTCTGCCAACTGATTAACTTGCAGCTGCATGGGAAATATTGGCTTCAGAATCCCACTGTCATTCCAGCCCATTTGAAGCAGTCGCCTTCTCATCATCCAAGAGTGGAGCTGTCTCGTTTAGAAGATATTAAGAGAAAAGAACACAGAAGAGTTCTTTAGTATTAAAAATGATGTGAAGATCGTTTTCCAAGAGTGCTTTCCAAACTATACCACAATATTATTCATTAACATTTATGCTTACTAGTACTAATATTGTTTTATAAAACACGTAAGTTATGATGAGGCCTGTACAGTTGACCTTAGGAGAGACTGTTGTGTTTAAGAAGAATCCATCAGACACACTGTCAATCTCTTTGTAGGCTCTGACTTAATCATCTGCAATAGCAGAGATTAAGTTCCCATTTCAAATCTTCTACACACTACAATTTTAGAGTATAATGGCATTTTTTTTATTTCCTTCAACTAGATGTTTTATATAGAGCTTTCCCTATATCTCCCCATATCACATGATTTAAAATGTATTGAAATGAATGCAGCAGTAGAAGAAAATGTATAATTTATATACCCATTTGAAAAAAAAGCTATGGCTTGAAATTCAAAAGAGACTTTGAGAGCCTTTGTTGGCCTGCTGTTCTAGAATTACTTTTGGATCCACTTGCAATTTAAGCTTCTTTCAAGATGAACATACGTCCACCACTTGTACAATACTCTACTAAGGGGTGTTTCATGTCAGAACATTATTCTTAGATTAAACATCACCCTGAATGTTACAGCATAGCAACACAAATAAGAAATAGTAGGAAATAATAAAAGAAATAGTGTTGAAATAAAAACTGTCTTTTAAATTGTGCTTGTTTTTACCCCACACTGACTCCCTGACTGATCATTCTTCAACCTAACGTTCTCTAAGTAGAACAAATGGCAGGAGACCCCATTCAGCAGACAGAGGCTGTTGCATGCATGCAGTACAGCTGGTCAGAATTGGCACTACTGGGCTTCAGGGCTCTTGCGTGTGTGTTAGCCAACCAGCCAGGAAACAGATTTTTGGTAGGACATACAAATCCATGGTTCTGATATGTAGGAAGATGGAGAGAATGCTGCCCATGGCCTCTGGCACTACTTATGATAATAATGCAGTTCCATTATAGGCTTCATCCTAGGAGCCAGACTGACTTATTTCCTCTCTCTTGTACAAGCCCAGGAACTCAAAGCCATCATCCTTCTCAACAACAGGCTTTGCTCTGAGCATTAAAGAACTCTATCCAATGGTTAACATATTGTTCGGGCTGGAAATAGATGGGCAGCACAGGAGGTACCACCTGCTATTAAATCTTAGCTTCTTGATAGTGCCATGACAGCTGCTAGTCTTGGCTCTTACACAGTAGAAGAAGAGGAAGAGGAGGAAAGAATAAGCTTCTAATACCTCTAAGTGTTTGTATTCAGTGTATAATTGGTTTTCTTGACCAGAAGCCAGCACTGATGCTATGCTATTCTGTGGGAGGTGTTCTTCTGATGAATGGTACTCCAGTGACTTTGGAAGGCAGTATTTTCTCTACTAAGAAGAAGATCATTAACTCTGTCAGGCCTGCTAGTCTGCCTTTGGCAGTGGACAGGAACATGATTTCCAAAGGAGAATAATGCACATTTGGTACAAAAATCGTTTGAAGGCTGGAGAGTTTGTGTTAGAGAGAATGACTGCAAGGCAAACAGGTAAATAAAGTCTGAGCTTTACTGTGTAATAAGAGAGGGGAGAAGGAAATAGGAGAGAATATATCGCTGCTTCCAAGGTGAAATCAAGAGAAGAAAGGGAACTTATAGATATAGGTATATAAATATACATATTTATATCAGTCATATAAAAGGAAGATAAGGATATGATTTTACTTACAGTGAAATTTCTGAAAAGAGAAATTAAGTCTAATTTTAGGATAGCAGTTACTAGTGACTCTCACATACCCAGAAAGTGTTTGTGAAAGCCTCCTCACTCAACATGCTAGAAATAATGTAGCGTGAAGCCCCCACCCTGAACTCCAGCCCAGGTTTCCCTGCTCCTACACTTTGCTCTCCTAAACTCAGTTATTTCTGAAGTCTGAAATCTTTCCTCAGGTTTCCTGTTGGAGAAGCTGCTAGTCACTTCTTGCTTGTTCACCCCTAGGTATCACTGCTCCTGCAGCCAGGCAGCTCACTTTTGGTGTCCCGTGTCCCTCTTTTATCTTCAGAGATGAAGCTTTCTCTTGTCTCTCCCAGAGGGTTTAGGTCTTCATCTCTCCATATTCCAAAACACTTCTTTTAAGAAAGACTTCAGGAAAATACGAAGGCTGGTTTATAAATTCTCTAAAAGCTTCGGCTCAGTCTGTGGCAGAGTTATAAAACTGTCATATTTTTTAAAAAAATCCAGCTTCCATATTCTACTCCCTCAGTTTCCTCAGCAGTGAATTTCAAAGGATGATTATTTGCTGTACTAATAATTGCTTCCATTGATGTGCTCTGAATCAAAAAAGAATACCAAAACCTTTACAAAAGCATTAGCCTACTTCCTCTCTCTGAAATAGCATAAGATACAGCAAAACAATCTTTCCATAACAAAAACTGTGGAAGGAACTCGTTTGCTTAACTAAGCCAAACAAATTTCTCCTAGTGCTAGAATAACTCAGTCCCTAGATTCAGTAAATAAAGGACTTGTGGTAGAACAGGTGGACCTCACCTTGGAAATACTTCTGAATTTGGTATGGATGAGGCCATCGTTTCTAGTTTTACTCTTCCAAGAAATCATTTGCCACTTTTGGAGAAGAGCTGTAAGACGTATCGTCTAAAACCACAATTCACAAAGAAACACAAAAGAAGGCAATCAACTTAGCCCAAGGTTAAGAGGAGATTCAGACAAGAGCTGTAATTAGTTACACAGAATGTACCTAATATTTAGAAAAACTTTTCATCTGCCTGACATGCATTAAAAGCTCCAAAAATTGGAAACTGAAATTGGCAATGTTCAAATTGAAAATAAAATGCATTCTCTGTAGTTAAATACTACAACAGATTGTTGAGAAATTCTGAGAAATCTTCAGCATCAGCTTTTAAGTCAGGATGAGATGTTTTTCTGGGAGACGGTTTCTTCTTCAGTCACAAGGTTGCTGACATAGGCAGCAAGAGGCATTTGGTGATATTCCATTGACTGCATTAAAAAGGGGGCAGATGAGGGGATTAGGGTGGGCTTCTCTGTCCTTAAAAACTGACAATGAAAACTGAATGAAGGGTAACAGCAAATTAGCTTTTATAAATGTTACAACTTTCCTGTTATTCTTGTGTCTGAACCTCAGCTTTGATACAGACAATTAGTCAGATAAAAAGTTTAGAAGAAAAGGTTTCATCAAGGTATAAAATGAATATTTTACATTATAAAGTTTGTATTCTTTTCTTGCCGTCAAAGCAATTCTGTCTTGATGGTCTGTTCAGGAACTACATTTGACCTATATTTTCTGATATATTCAAATGAAAAAAACCCACTCCAATATGCCCAGAAAGCACAGAATTTAAATTAAAAACTGTTTTTCTTATTTCTTTTTTCTTTCACTTGAAAAGTCCATTTACAGTGCAGGGTAATTCACTGTTTTTAATGCTCGCATTAATGTGGTCTGTATGCCCAATGAATATTTTTTTCATTTTAGAGACAAAAAATGTTTGTGTGTAATTTTTCTCATGTCTTTCTACTAATATGCAGTAGTTCCGTAAAAGCTGAAAAAAGAGGTTATTGGTTTTATAGTTTCTTAAAAGGAAAGTAAATTTGTGAGAGAAAACTTTAAAACCTGACAACTAAGTTGAAAAAACTCCACACCTATCAAACAGTGATTTCCAAATACTAATTTAGGCACACTGGTGATGTGCAGAGTCTTTAAGAAACTGTGGGGATCTGTTTAGTTTCATGCTTTTGACTGGTAAATTACATTAAACTTCAGGTAAGTTACGTAAAGCTCTTTCTACTATAATTTTTCTGATTTTTTTTTTTTTTTAATAAAAAATGGCATCTGCAAGAATGTGCCTGAGAGGAAAGGCAGTTCATAGGAGCTGCACCAAACTGTCACCTATTAAGCATGTAAATTTAAGCTAGACTGGGAATGAGACTGTTTGGATCTGCAAGAGAAACAGGAGGATGCCGGAAATTAGAAGGGCTATACAAGAATATATTTATTTGGGTGGACTTAAAAGTACTAAAAAATATTAGTATTGATTATGTATTACATAGTTCATCCTAGTCATTCAACTGCGGTCAACTGCTTTGTTTCAGATATCCCTCAAATGTTACTTGCTTGCTGCATCCTTGATTTTCGCCTTCCGTGTTAATTTTGTAAAAGAATGTTGTACCATATTTGGCTGGGACCTTCAGTAGGATCTTTCAAGCTCTCTAATCTTTTTGCTTTTCTATGATCTTATCTAAGGGAAATCTTAATTGACATAGCTATATGAATGACTCAACAAAGTGGTAGCTAAATGACAGTCCACAGGTTGCCTTGGACTTAATTCTCTCAGTACTCAGAGTCTGTTACCAAAACAGCTATTGGTGTACCTTGCAAAAGCAAAGTTACTGCAAATGCTTGTGTATCTTGGCTAGATATTGAGGACAATGAGTCCTTTGACTAATAACTCTATCTGGTATCTTAATTGGTAAGTAAATGAATAAAAGATGTGGGTTTTGCTGTGTAATTGACTTGTTTGTTTTCCCTGCTATCATTGATTTATTTTGGAAAGGTGAAGGGGACAAGTCTTTGAATTCATTTATACCCCTCCTACAATTGAAAAGTCATCTGTTTTTAGGAATTGGTCCTACTGTCTGCATATTTCATCAAAATGGAGGCCAAAAGTACAGAAAACTGGAAATATAGTAAGGTTAAATGTGGTGTGACAGTGTTTCTCTAAATTGTTCAAATTAGCCAGCTATATACCTAAGTGGCTTATCATCAAAAAGCAAAGAACATGGCCTGTTTCTTGAAATGTTTTTAAAATTTGCCTTGTGCTAATGAAAACACTTGTTGCATTTGGTGCCAATTTGGGGAAATTACTAATTTAGTTTCAGTTTCTAGCAAATCTGGTTGTGCTAGGGCTGTATTCACATCAGAGGCTAAACATAATCAATAGGAACAGCAGCATCCTAAATGGCTTATTTTTTATTTATTTTTTTCCGAACAATGATTTTGTTATGGAGTATTGCCTCCACTTCTAATAAATAACACTCGTTGCTTGTCCTATGCCTATAACACATGACCGAGTATCACTGTCAAGGCCTGTTGTAATACCCAGCTAGTCGCCCCCAGCTAGTTAACAGAGCAGAGTAGTTTGCAAATGAAGAACATTTGTCTGAATGACATATTTCTGAATGAGAATTGCTTTGTTTTGCAGAGAGTTTGGCCGCTGGAAAGTAAACAATCTTGCTGTTGAAAGAAGAAATTTCCTTGGCTCCCCACTGCCACTTGCCCCTGAATTCTTCCGTAACATAAGGCTACTCGGACGCCGCCCGACCCTTCAACAGATCACAGAAAATCTTATCAAGAAATATGGGACACATTTCCTACTATCAGCTACCTTGGGAGGTAGGGTTAACACTTGGAAATACGGTGCATAAGTTCAGTGTGACTGAACTAAAAGTGTTGGTCACAACTGATTTCTCTGTAAAACTGTGGTGCTCCTTCTTAGAGCAGCTGGGCTGAGCAACTCTCCCTGGGCTGGACTTGAAAGCATGGGAACAGGTTTTGTCTGCAAGCCTTATGGCTCCTTCTTCTGCTGATGTTAAACTTTGCTTTATTGGTGCCGTGTAAACAATTTTACAGACAAAAAAATAAGAAATCCCACTGCTAAGATTGAGGTACTTTACTTGAGTTCCTGGTGTGCGTGCTTCTGGCCTTTTGGGAATGTTTCTCCTCACTAAGAGGTCTTTAAGGAGAGCGACATTTTATCTGTAAGAGGCCCTTAGAACAATTTACATAATAACAGACAGCACAAGTATCTGGGTCCATTACAGTACTGCACAGATGAAGCAAGAAACCCAGTAACAATTATTTCCAACAAATCTTTTCAGCTATGAGACTTTTAAACCACTTTGGCTGCTGGGAAGTCCCTATATTGTCACTCTACCCTTTTTAGAACTAGTCTCCACTTAACCAGTGGGACTAAACTTTCAAAATGGGATGATGAGGTTTTGCCATGTGATTCCTATTAACTTAATGGAATCTGCATCTCTAAATCCCCACAGACTAATTTGGAAAGGGTAGCCTGACGTATAATTGGGATCCAGTTACCAAATGGATTGAAGAAATCCAGTGAAGAGGCCTAATGTTGAAGAAAGAGCATAAATTGTTCCGAATGAAAGATAATTAGTACCTGCGATTACCCATCTAGGCATTACAAAATGAACTGACATTTTAGAAATGCAGTTTTATCCCTTGGTGGGTGATTATATTAAAGATAATTCTGGTGATTGAGTATCCTTCCAGCAGGACAGTCTTGTCAAAATCCTTTATTCACCTGAGGAATGGTTCTCTTTAATACATTTCATAACTGAATTCTGACCATATATTAAGGAAATGACAGCCTTCCTATTCTCTTTTGGCTGATATCTGAGATCTATAACAACTGAAATGGCTCACAGTAGCTCCCTTTTGGAAAAGACCATTCTAGAAACAAGGTGAATTTCTGTCTTGCTGTAGTTATTTAAAATAATAAAGAACTAATTCCTATCATTATTTTGGGAGCTAGTGCTTCTACAGCAAATCCATTACCAATAGAATTTTAAGAACAAATTACATGTGTTGACCTGCAATTTGGAATAAAATTCTCAGAATTTCTTTTAATTACTCAGTATATTTCTTTCATGCAAAAAGTACGCTTTTTATAAATGACCGTATATTTTCTTGTGTATACAGCATATAGCACATCTGAACAGAAAAACTAACTGCATAAGAGAAAGAAAAGGTTTCTTAAAATATAAAGCATAATAATTAAAGATTTGACTGCAGCAGGTATCGTAATGCAAGGATTATCCAATGGTAAAAAATGTATTTTAGTATTATTAGCTATTTGTTAATTATTAACTAACAAAACTTTCAGCACTAACAGTCATATGATGAAATTAATTTTCAAGTTGAAATTGGACCTAACAACTTGGGGAAAACAGTCTAAGACAAGAATAGCTGCTCTTTAAAAGTACAAAGCGTCAGCATCACACTGATCACAAAGGAGCTACAGACTTGACACCTTTTAGGAAGTATGGCCCTAAGTAAAAACTAAAACTTAAGGGTAGTTCTTTTGAAGACATTTGAAAATTGGAGCTTAAACATTCAATATTCTCCCCAAAGCCTCAGGATTTGCTGCAGGGAAACCAGGGTAGGGTACTCTTTTCTCATCCTTCTTCAGACCACCTCACGAAGGCCCTAAAATGCAGTAGCTGCCACATGCTTGCAAGAATTTTCCACTCACAGGGAGACAGTCTTGACTTCTGGGCTCTGTCAATGTTTAATGAAGTCACAGGGAGTTTTTGTATTAACTTTGATGGGTTTTGATTTAGGTCTCTAGCCTCAATTTTTAGGCATGATTTCAGGCACACCTGCTGCCTTCCATTGTCATTGGATGGGTGCTGAATACTTCGAAAAATTGGTTCAATTAAAATAATTACAGGGAATTAGTAATTTCTAAGAATGCTTTCATGAGGTAGCTAATAACCCTAAACTTTCCTGTATGTGTTAGTTCTCATTTTTTGGCTAGACTGAATAGGGATTCCCAGAGATGCTTGTCCACACTTTATTAACATGTAATTAGATTTTTTTCTTTCAATAATGTATTCATACTTTCCCTTTAATTACAAGTTGTTTTATTCTGAAAGCTTTGTCACTTATGTAGCTCCTTAAAAGCAGAAGACCAAACTGAGTGTGCATAGTACTTTTATTTAATGAATCTCCAGTCATCTGTATTCATGGACATAAACGAAAGCCTGGCAAATGAATGATCCTGTGGTAAGATTTGTGTGCCTCTGTGACCATTTGGCTTTCATGAATATCCCTTTTTGACCATAAAGGGAACTCTTGCACATGGTTGTTTGTGATACGTTCCCAAGTCTTTATTCACAAACACAGAAATATACTCCTCGAGGGCATTCTGAAACGAGAACTTAGGGAAGTTCTATTTTTCTTGCTGCTACAAGATAATGTGGAAAATGACATTTCTCACTGCTTCTATTTCTTATGGAAATTTTATCTTCTTGTAACATAAGCCAAATGTCCATAATGAGCAGCTTCAAGCTGCATGATAGAAGGACCCTATGTAATCCAGCATTTGCACAGCAGACACTGGATTGAGTAGTGGGTTCACGGGTGAGCTTATGTGCCTGTGCGCAGGAGTAACTTTTTCTGCTTCTGCATTGACTGTCTGCAGTGTCAGATCTGCAGAGAAAGGAGAGTTGTGGCTGCTCATTTTTGTTAAATTTTGTGCACTAATGGGGATGCTGTGTTGGGCTGGGCCATCACTAGGAGGTGAGGAATTTTCCTCCACTCTTTTAGGACAACACACATCCCGTTTGCATTAGCAAAATTGCAAATTTACACAGCCCAGCCAGCACTGACCAGAACAGCTTTAGGGGAAAGGCAAGAGAGGACTCCTACAAGGGAACTCCATCCTTGAAGGTGAGAGAAGGCTCTACTGGACAAGTCCCTGGGCATCTCATTTAATTAGACTTGCTTTGGGCAGGGAATTGGACTGGATGACTGCCAGAAGTCCCTTCCAGCCTAAATTATTTTCTGACTCTATGAAATGTATTTCTAAATTCTTTATCAGCTTTCAATTAGTGGTTCCAAAAAGCAAAGATTCTCCTTCAAATGAGTGACAACACACAGTATTACTTTTTCTCCTTTTGTTCTGCATTTATACTTTTCTCTTTCGCTTGCATACAGCGTGATGCAATGAAGGTCCAGCTTGCTGAGTAATATACAAGAGCATTAGCTGCTGAACACTTCAATGGTTTACAAAAAATAGTGTGCAGCAGTGAGCTTCAGAACTGGAAGTTATTGTGAAGCCTAGGGCACCACTGTGGAATAAGTGTAGGAGGATGAAAATGTAGCAGGATGAAAATATCAGTGGATCCCACTTTAAAGGCATTTACTTTAATGCTGTTCCTACATATAGACGTAAAGGCTACTCAGGAAACCAATAGACCTGGTGATGAGGACATTACAGATGACTGACATACTACAATGAAATGATAGGCCCTTCTTCCAGGCATTCGGGTGACGTGAGTCTGATTTGGGTGCTTTGCAAGATGAAGATAGTGGACTTTGCAAATGAGTCCTCCTTGTATCTGGAAGCATGGTAACAGTTCTGAATAAACAGATTTGCAGGAGGTTGCCAAGGCTTCTTATGAAATTAGAACCTTTTTAGGCAATTGGCTAAAAGGTAATCTTAAATGTTTGAGATATTGATTTATTTTTGCTGTTATTGTCAGTCATAATTGCTCAAAGTGTTCATTACCAGACCATCAATACATTCACCTCTCTGAGCCAGGAAATATCCCTTGATAATGTTGAAGGCTTTGAGAATCAAAAGAAAAAAAGGTCGTTTTGTCTTTACAACAGACAATCTTAACAGGCGTCAGCAGATCAGCTTAACCCCAACCTCTTGTGGTTCTCCTCTCCACTGATTACAGTCCTGCAAGTGAGTTTGATAGTTACACCTTTACTATTCTACGCACTGAATAAAGAGGGTCAGATTTTCTGCCCCTGATTAGTATTCCTTTTGAGCAGTATATTACTCTGTGTTCAGAGATGGGAGAAATTGTCAGGTGGTGTAAAACAGTGAATCTCAATGAATTTTGAAGGATTTATGATCACTTACACTAACTGCTGATACGACCTTTGTTTTCTACAACACTTCTTTCAAGGTAAGATACAAACTATTGGCAAATAAGGGAGGGAGAGTCCAGTCTCAAATGACTGATGTGGGAAAGAAACTTGAAAATTTAGCATTAGACTTGCAAACACCCCCCCCACCCCCCACCCCCCCCCGCCCCAGGTATGTAAATTATCCACCATTTAAGATTATGGATGCTAAGGGGAAGAAAAAAATGCAAAAATATATTCTCTTTCTTTTCTCTCCCTGTCTACTCAATGAAGAAAAATTTTAAATCGTAAAACAGATGGTATGTACGGAATTAACGTGCACTGTTATTCACTTGAACCACAGAAACGATACTACATCTGGCCTAGCATTAATTTATATACTTTTTGAACCTGTGCACTTCCATCAGCATCTGCTTAAGTTTGGGAAAATGACCTGATTAAACCCTAATGGTACATTCTGTGATCCATACACAAATAGATTTTCCACTAGCGTTAAGCTATTTTTTATAACAAAGGCATAACAATTTTTTTTTTTTTTTGCTTTTTACTATAATGCATTACAGCTGTTGTAGCTGAGGTATTCTATTTAATCAGAAACTTTTGAGGAGTTCATAGGCCAAAGACCTTTATGCCTTTGTAAGATACATATATATGTATGAAGACAGAGCTCTAAGTAGGTAACTATGGATGATGTTCAGATATATCTGCCTTTGAGTGTTATCCTTTTATTACTGTCTCCTCACTTTCTGACATGAAGTGATGGGAACTGCTTGGATCACTGCTTTTTCCTACCACTACCCAGTCTACAGATGAAAATATGAAACATCAAGGCATATGATCCTTTCATCATTACAAAGATGTGGGTACAGGAAAACAGTCTCTCAATAATTGAGGCAGAAAATGGCACTAAGTATTTAAATCATATGAATATGTATTATTATGTATAACAAAATATATTTACTCCTTCAACAGATGGTTATATTTAGTTGCAGTTGTTACAGCATTATTCCAATTCTACCATGTCAGTGATGGGGATTTGCATTTTTTATTTAAATAATTCCTGAAGATATTCTTAAGTTGCACACAAAATTAATTTCTAATTTCTGAATGCCATTTATAAACTGTTGTTTAGGAGTGTTATATCTAAATGGCCACAGATGGGTTATGTGTCTAGGTAAATTTCTGTATACCTATTTTATTTCATGCTTTATTTTTTGAAAAACAGCATGTAGAATATTTTTTTCAACTCAGGAGTTAGTTTAATTTATAAATACAAATAATGGAAAATATATTCATGTAAACCTAGAAAGAATTAAATATATAGGCTAAGTTATAAGCTTGCAAATTCCAGGGCTTGCGGGGACATTTGTGTATATTGTGCCAAGGTCAGTCTATAGTGTGAATGTCAGTCTCCTGCCGCCCCGGTGAATATCTGTCAGTGACAACAGCTACATGGTAATAAAGCATCAGTGTAGTCACTCTGCTAATTTCTTGAACCAATCATTGGATTATGTGGCATTGTTTTGTGAGCATGACCAAATGTTTTTCTGCTATTTCTTTTAAACCTAAGAAAGTGAAGTTAACTGACTCTTGAATTTTGTGAAGTAGAGAGAATACTGCTTTCAGAGCTTGTGGAAAGCACAGCTGTGCGGATCTGATGCTGAATAATCATGTTTTCTTAGTATTCACTGTCACTAATCCTTTTCAGTTCTTAAAATTCATAACCTTGAAGAGTTTTCTAAATCACACTTGTTTTTTAGCTAATGCTTGAATGTCATCTTAGCCTATTTCATGGTGGCAGACTGTAACCAGTAAAAACAAGGTTCATCCATGTTTCAAATGTGACGGAAGAGTCTCTTTTGGCATGGGTTTAGTTTTCTCTAAATTAAAACTCGAATTGTCTTCCACAAATTAAATATGAGTCAGTGACGTTACTTCACAAGCCCCGAAGTTCTGGGTGCAAAAGGGAGCCCTGTTAAAATTCTGCAGTGACATGGATGCCTGAGTACCAATGTACGGGGGAGTTCTCTGGTTTTTAATCCACTTTTTTCTAGCAAGTGCTAAATCAGCTCTGACAGATGAAAAACTTTCAGAATCTGTAAGATGTCTTTTGAACAGCAAATATTTTTGAACTGTATCTGATTGCACCTGGTATTAGCACAGTGCCTGAGAATATCCGTGATGAACTAGGACCCGCTTGTTTGAGATGCCGTACAAACGCAGTGCAGAGATTTTTGAGGAGAAAGAGCTTCCTTCACATTTACACCGAAGGCTCCATCACTCCAGCTGCGTGCCTTCGCTCTACCTTGGGAGACGTAATCTGATGTGATCTGAGTCAAAATAAACATTCAAAATCATTTCAACGCGGTTACAGAGCATGAAAAACAAAATGTATCTGTCAGGGAGTGGGGATGGAGACTGCAGGGCTGGGGGTGCTAGGGGATCCTGCCTGCCAAAATGCACCCACCAGCAACTGCCACGGCAAGCATGGGATCAAGCACGACTAGGATAATAGGATGATGTGATAACTGCGAGGGGGTTCAAAGGTTATTTTCCTGACATCTTCTAATCAAAACAAAACAATGCAACACACAACACCATCCTTTTTCAAGTTATTTTTTTGAAATGGGAGTTTTTATTGCAGTTCTGCTCTCCGCCCCCTGGAGAACAAACATTTTTGATGGGAGAAAAATAAACAAACTCTGTTTTAATAATAAAACTTACCAGAATTCTGTTGAAATAGAAACAGTGCCACCATCTCTACTAATAACTAATACAGATCAATCAAAAAAGTTTACACTAGAGCAAGATGGGGTGACATACTGGCTAATGAAACACAAAGAACCTCAAAAAATTTTTTTCTCTACTTGCCAGAGATTTTCTGGAACATTAAGGGCTTGTTTTCTTTTACCTTACAATTCATTACAAGATATTTTCAGTGGAAAGCTGGTCGAGCTTGCAAAAGTCACTTTAATCTAAATACAGTAGCTAAGAAAAGGGGAAAAAATGGAGAGAAATCTCCTAGTGAAATCTTGCACCTTATTTGCGCAGCCTGAACTGGTCACTGATACAATATTTACCCCTGTGAGTTCTGATGTTGTCTGCCCTGGTACCACTGTGTCTTTATAGTTCCACAAACAGCTGCACAAAGCCCATGGCCCCTGGCTCAAATCTCAGCCCACTCCATTGCTTTTCATTTCAGAACCATCTTTCACACTGGCTAGAGTCACAAGGCAGGTTTTGAAAAGGCAGGTTTTATTGCATAGGCATGGTTGAACGCCAACAATGCTGGAACCTAGACCAGGTTTTGATGGCGAATTTCTCTCAAAGTGCAAGTCATTAGACTTTGCTGTGCTTTTCCAGTGCTCTACTCACGGCAGTTGGCATGGATGCAGCACCGTGTGAATAATGGCCCACCTGGCCACAGGACCGGCACCGCCTCACGTTGGTGTAGCGTAGCAAAATGCGGTGCACAGGTCTGCGCTAATGCAACGTGCTCGCGCCTGCCCTGCCAAGCAACCCTAGTCTGCTTTGCAGGAGGTTTTGGCGGTAGTTAAATAAGATGCAAACCTATGTCTACTTATTACAGTGGAAAGATTAGGTAACTGGATGGGGAAATCCTGTTACTTACAGAGGCTGCTTTAATTCCTGGTTCTTTGGAGTTCAGGCAATTAATCCCTGCTTTGGTGACTGCATGCACAAAAAAATGACCCATTACGAAACTGTAGGAGGAGAAGTATAAATATAGTGGTGAAAACTGAGGTAGGCTCCAGCTGGAATAGCCAGCTGTCCTGGGCAGCAGCTGTCCCTTCCAGGACAAAATGAACATACTGGACAAGCCCGGCAGGTCTAATTAGATAAGAGGCTCCTGCATAATGGCAGTTTTGCCTATGTAAGGTCTGAAGGGCCTGACTGTTCTCTGAATTTGTGAGAGACTGGGAAACACCGTAAGGTATATTGATTAACATGAATGTACTCCTCTGTCTCCAAACACAAATGAATTTTGCAAGCTGAGGTAGCTGTGTGTCAAATTTGTCAACAGATGTGGTCTCCTGCACGGAGGCATGCATTCTTCATTTAGTATTGCTCACCACCAAGATTATCTCCCTTTAAAGATGATGTCATGTTTTCATCCTACATATTATCCCTCTACAGCTATTACTTTTTGGCACATAAACCCACCCAAAGCTGGCATCCCATCCTCTGAATGGGCAAAATGCCACTGTAGCAGATGGGTGAGCAATGAAACTAGCACAAGTGGCAACTCAGACCCTATCAGGGTAGCTTCCTTTCCAGGAACAAGGAAATGGCATTCAGTGGAGTTGTTCAGCACCTAAAATACAGGTATAACGATATTATTCATTGATTCTTGAGATTAATGTTGAAGAATGCAAGTTACCAAACACAGGCTCAGAAAGAGAGAAAAGTGTTTTTGTAGTTACTTCAGACATAAGTTGCACAGAAGAAAATACTGAGTCAATAAATTACTTTTCTAGTTCATTTTCTGAAGTAAAGAGTTTTGCTTAACTGCATTACTAAATGAATGAATTCTTGCTTAGCCTGAAACACAGGGAAAAAATATCCATGAAATAAACAATAAACATGGAAAATTCATTACAAATTTAACAGTATCAGTAGGTCTGATCTGGAATGGTTCTTAAGAACTCGCTCAGTTAAACAAGTGAGATTTTGCTTTGGTTTTGTTTTCAATAATCCTACAGGAATTAAAATTTCTAAATTCAATAGTATTTCTCCGTGTCTCTTTAAAGAGAAAGGAAGTGAGAAACCCACAATGTAAGATGCTGGAACTTCTCTTTGCTTTTGGAAAAGCACCTCTGTTTTGGCAGTTAGGAAAGTGTTCTTTATGTTTCCCTTTTTTTAAAGAAACTGATTAACATTCTTATTATATATTTTTATACTTTTCAGTTATATAAATTTGGTTTAAGACAACTGTTATATCAGGTTTCAGGCATCTTAGCATTGCTGAATTGATTAGAAAGCACAGAATTGCTTGTAAGAAGTTGTAACAAGGTATCTTTCTTCTGAAATCAGATATGATACATGTTATAAAAGAAGGAAACAAAAAAGAAGTCTCAAGTATTACACTGGTTTCTTTTTCTTTTACGTTAACATTAAATACTAAAAAAAGAAGGTATTAAGCAACCTTGGAAATAAACACATTTTATACATGATTTAAATTGAATGTCTACAGAATATCTCTATATTGTTGGTAAATAGAAGTTAGTATAGCAGACTTATCCCCAGGGTCATTGCATTTTAGGCATAATGTTTCCTATTGTACAGTTTTTATTCATACGAGGCACCAAAAAAACCCAACAAATACCTAGAATAGTATCTGTTGTCCATGCGCTTAGGCACTGAAGTATCTGCATCTGCCACCAGGGAGGGATATCTAAACATTAGACAACAGCTAGGGAAAACTTTGGCTCGCCACCTTATTTCTGGCAAAATGACACTTGCAGAAGATGTCACTGATGAATGCTATGCTTTCTGTTTCCCTGCTCAGGAGAGGAGTCACTCACAATTTTTGTGGACAAACGGAAGCTGAGCAAGAGGTCAGAAGGAAGTGATCCCAGCACGAACAGCTCTGCAGTGACTCTGGAGACCCTGCACCAGCTCGCAGCTTCCTACTTCATCGACAGGGACAGCACACTGCGCAGGCTGCACCACATCCAGATTGCCTCCACTGCCATAAAGGTAGGGGAAGTCCTCTAGGACCAACCTACAGATGTGCTTCCAGATTCACGAGCTGCTTCTCAGGAGAAAGTAAAATTTTGATTAGTAAAAAAGATTTGTTAGCAAAACAATAATTTTTGTTCTAAACTTTTTTACCTGAATCAAAGCATTTGATTGATAATGAAGTTTCTAGTTTAGAAGAGGGTTTAACGCACTAAAGATATTACTCTTGATGACTGATACGTCATTTGAATGATACAGATGGCCCTTATAGAAGTGTTTGGTCATTGAGACAATCTCCTTTACATGTGTGCTCAGCAACTGCATTTATACAGACATACTTGTGTACGGGCGCATACAGTTCCGTCATGCTTCTTTTCTTCTTTCTTTTTCTTCTTTTTTTTCAAACATAGCTATTGTACTCCTGTGACTGAAACATTGATTTTTTTTTATTTATTTTTTTTATTTTTTTTACTGACCTTTGGAACAATTTGGAGCTCTTGGTTCTGCAGTTTTGTGGAGCCACATCTGATTTTCTGTTAGGAATTTCTTTCTTTGTCAGTCAAAGCATCCCGCCTACTGACTGCTGTAGGGCAGTCATAGCACTGGCGGATGCTTGGCTAAGATCAGTGCCCCGGCAGTATTATATAAAGCAACAACTGTTCTTTTGAGCAGCTCTCTAGCCTAATGTTGCTTATTTGAAATAACCTCTCTCAGTCCATTTCCAGCATTGAAGAACAAATAAAATTTTAACTTGCAGTCGAATATGCATTAATTATGAAGCTTTTAATGTAAGATGTGACTTAGAATCCATTCTGCTCATTGGATCTTTCCACTGGTAACTGAGGTCTTCATTAAAGACCATCTGAAGCCAACTGCAGTTTCCAACTACCTTAGCTGTTACTCAAGTAAATATAAATTTACCTCCTTGGGAGTGCCAGGGCCTTTACAGTGAGAAGGATACAACCAGAATTTGTGACTCGGCAGCACCTGTTCAGTTTGGCTGCTGGTATATGGAGGATATTCCTCCTGTCCCACCCATCGTGGGCTAGCGGCGTGGCAGCTAACCCCAGCTCAGAGCCTGGTCATCCGCAGGTGCAGGATGGCGTTTGGCTGTTCAGGCAGCACAACTGAAAATGCAGCAGAACCAACACAGAGTCCGATCTCATCTGAGGGCTGCCCATCGGATCACACAGTCTTGCTGCAGACCATCGTACCAGTCATCCCTCTAATCTGATTTATCTTCATAAGCTCATTGTTTATTATGTAGATGTACAGCAACTTTTAAAACTAGGCTCCTTCCATCAAACCACATGCAAAATTTTCCTTCTACGTTACGATAATTTATGGCTGAAACCAGTGGTACCTGAAGTGACAGAACATAGGAATGCAGAGACAAAACAGTGTCTGAAAGAAATTTCTCCTTTCTATTCACCGAATTTTTTTTTAAAACAAATTTATGTCATAATGCAAAATTCAACCCTGCTTGCTAACAATTTACGTAGTGAACCTTCTGCATGTCCAAAGTTTTTTACAAACACTACAAAATGACTAAGCTTTCTCTCCACCCCCCCAGTGAGATGGATACAAACACAAGCTGTAGTCCATCAGCAAATCTGATTTCATTAATTGACTGCAGGAGTCTCTAAAAAATGGTTCTCACATCAGATGCAACAGTGCTGATACATGAAACCCTCGCTTTTTAGCTTGCTTTCATTGAGACTGGGAGCATTTGCATTACAAATTTCTGTTGTCACTAAGAACACCTCACTGAACAAAAAACCTGTTTCTGTTGAAAACTAGGAACACAAAAGCAGCTAGGGAAGGCTTTTTTTGTTCTCTCCCCACGCAGATTTTTGGAAACACTGCTGGTTTTAAATTGGAAAACCATCAAATAAAGTTCTAAATCCATGGTGTAAATAGCATATTTCAGGATTATTTATTAAAACTTATATACTGACATCTGAGTTAGACCACAGGCTTTCCGTAGAGCTGCAGAGCCAGATCTCTGCGTTCCAGCAGATCAGCTTGAGGGCTGATTGAGGAGAAGTGACGCCCTGGGGGACCTGAGGACCAGGGTGGCCATCAGCCAGCTCTGTGCCTTCCCCTCCTGGGCTGCTCCAGGGAGGAGGGTGAACCCAGTGCTTTTTACACTGTAAACTACTGGGCAGCTTTTTAAGTCACAGCACCTTCTGTGTCTGGCTTGCTCACCACAGCTCTGCTCAAAGCCTTCCTCTGCACAAGAGATCGAACTGGGGATTTGCAAAGGGAGTCCAGGAAAAGCTCTCTCAGCTTACCATAACTTCCGTCTGACCAGCATCAAAGAAATCCAATATAAAGGTATTGGAACAGGTTTAGAAATCCCTGAAATTCTGAATTTATATTAGAAGTTTTCCAAGTGATACACAATCATTTTTTGATTGCTGACTAGTTAACAACAAAAAAAATCATGTTCAGAATCTATTTAGTGTTTGATACTATCATTTTTGATTCATTTTGGATGGCTTTTTAATATGCAGTATACTAGACTCTACCATACTAGCGGAGTTGTTTATGTTTTAGGATGAGAGAACTGAAAGTATTAATTATGTTTCATATAACTCATACTTTTACTAGGAATAACTTAACTATCCTTTTGGGAATGCGTATCTGAATAAAACAAAAAAATACACTATTCGGAACAGACAAGAATTAAAACACAAATCAGAAGACGTGGTATTTACAGTTAAACCAGAACACTTCAGTGCACAAATGAGCTCTGCCATAAAGGTTTTCCTGGAGTTTAGGACTTCGAAATGAGCAGGAGTCCTTTGATAATATTTGCTTGTTGGCTTGTTTGGTTTTTACATTTCCTGTGACTATGGGCAATCTGAAACTGCAGCAGTAGTTAGAAACAACTTTGGACAACTGTTTGCACAACCATGTATTTGCTGTTTGTAGTGTTCTTAGATGGCTATCTTGATGGCTGTGACACCCCTAAAAATATTATTCGAGAAGAGAGATTAAAAATACACTTTCTTTCCTTCAAAAAAACACAAAAACCCAAAGAAAGCCAACATTTTTTGTTTCTTTTTTTTCCAACATTGGTATAAGCCTCCCTTTTCAGGTTAGACTAGATCACTCCTCACATCTCTTTTTTCCTGTTTCTGTGCAAAAAATGCATGTTTTCTCTTAAAAGGATAATATTTATAAACACCAAGATGTATCTCCTAAGCAAGTTACTATATTAATTTTGTGCCCTTTCTTGTGATTTTTCTTTTCTCCTGACTTATCTGTCTTTTAGGCTATCTGGTTTGGGCATTGTAAATCGGTAACACATTAATAAGATTTAATGATCATATAACAATAACATTATAGGAAGAAATATTATCTTGTCTACAGGAGCATGAAATAGTAAGAAAAAAACTAAGCATGCAGTAGTATAGGGAGTCTTGAAGCTACCTTAAAAACACCACCGAGGATGGATTCATCTAGGACAGCAAAGAGGATGAGCCTTTAACAGAGCATAGCCGTGCTCAGTCATATGCTAGGATAGCAATGAGCAACTCACCCATTCACAGACTAGGACTGTGCCTAGGTTTGGTCATTGAGTTCCTAATGTTTCCAGCTTCTCCGTCTAATGCTTCCTTAATAGAAGAAGGTCTAAGGTCTTTAGAGATGGGACATAGGGAGGGATCCATTAAGTCTCTTGAGTTACAGAGCCAAATCAACAATAGATCAAATATTAGGTGAGAATGATCAAGCTCAATTAGTCTTCTGGGAAAAAAAAATCACCAGCAGTAAATACATTATCCCATATTCTAAGAATTTCTCTTTGGAAAGCAACACATAATGAAACATTTTTCTCCCTTATGTAATTAAAATGATTGATACTTGAGCAATTCTTATATTCCTCATTCAAATTCATTGAGATACGTGGTAGCTGAATTTTTTTCTTACAGGTTTTGATGCATTATTTTGTGGGACCAATGCAGGAAGATAATATTTTGATAAGTTTTATAATTAAGCTTTTCTATCAAAAAACTAAGTTATGTCACAGAGAAAAGAAAGCATTAAGAAGGGGGAAGTGAGAATTAACATTAAAGTCTTCATGTTTAATTATTTGTCTAGTGAAAAACAATACCATTCAGAGCAAAATCTGTTAACGTGCAGCATGAGGAAAGGAGTGGGAGAGATGTATTTGATGAATCAAGTTTGTTAATCAAATTTGTTTGTAATCAAGTTTGTTAGCTGTGACATAATTATCCTTAAAAATAACATGAGTACAACTGATTGAGGCTTTGCATTAATCACATAGACAATATATTGTTTATTCCATATTAAAAAAGATAAAATCACCACATTACAACATTTTCCAACTGGAAATCAAACGTCCATGGGAGCTACCCAGAGCCTATATTAATATTTAACTTATTTAAAAGTTCCTGATACATACATTCTTTCAATATTATTTTAATGCATGCATTTTAGTGTAAGTGGTTAGGCTCATATGTTAAATCAACAGTTTGCAGCCTCAGGGGCCTCATTGGAAACTCACCAAGCGCCCGAGGGCTGCATCTAATTTGCATCTACATTTACATGAATGTACATCCTCTTGTGTTTGAAATATTACAGATCCAACATTGCTTCCTTTGCATGCTCATTTTGGAAGCTTTTTCCTATGAAAATTTCTCTTCAGATGCACTGATGGCTATTAGCTCTCCCTATTAACATCCCTATTAGGATGATGGGGTGTGCTCTCCTCTTGTTTAATAAAATCCTGTACAGTCGTGGAAGCAGAATACAAATAAAGTCAGCAAATGTTTTTCTTTCCCTGTGTGGTATCTTTAATGAGCAACATTCTCAGCTCTTCCAACTCCACGTTTTTCTTGCTTCTCTACAGCCATGCTAATTTGCACCTACTGAACATCTAAACATGGCTGGAGGCCCAGGGGAAGGTGAAATGACCTGAGACCTAGGACTATGCAATGACCCTAATCCATAAGACCGACCTCTTTCCTTTGCTGATTGATGGATGGGGTGAACAAGACATGAAGGTCACGAGTTACTGTAGCATCTACTGTGATTCTGGCAACGTGTCCTGTCGTTGCCCACTGGCAGAATGACCTTGGTGTACTACCCTGAGGTCGTGCATCCGTACTCCTAACAACTAATTAGGAGGCTTTTTCAACGGTGGGTAGATGGGAGACGTCTGTGCGTAGTACACTTAGATTTCATTCCTCTTTCTGAGTCTAATGCGGTTGGGAGACAGCAGTATACTCTTGCTCAAATGACCCCAATTCCTGTTCACTAGAAGCCATAATTCCACCTCTGTCACTAATGAACTTCTGCACTAAGTCCAAACAATTGTGCAGAACACATAAGAAACACATTGGTCGCACGGTAAATTAAATATTATTGAATACTTTCACTGCATTCTGCAAAAGGATAAACACAGTTATGTTAGGCAAGTATAACATTGCCGGTTAATGAAGTGAGGCCGTTACAGTAGTTGTCTTTTGGAGAATATCTTCTTCCATTACAGAATATATTTTCTTTCAAGGGAGCTGGGGCAGGTGAATACAGTGTCGGTGTTATCTTAGGGTCCAAACAGCTGTGGGACAGCCACAGTGCGACAAAAGAACCGGAGGCAACAGAAGAACACATGCATAAATTGAATTTTTCACCAGCTATTTACAGCCAGATTACAGCCCATTTATTCCATCTGAGTGAGAAAGAATAAACATCCTTGAGAATGTGCCCTCTAATTTCAATTAAATTTTATTGTGCAATTTGCTTTTTTCTTTCCCCAAAACACTTTTTTTTGCTATGAGAGATTTAAGCACTTTTGTTGTCTCTGAAAACTTTAGATTACAAATAATTTATAAGAACAAGGCTCTATTGTGATGGTAACTATATCTGATTATCTATAATTAACCCATGAATGACTCATGGTGGGCTGTTAGAGAGGAAACTTAAGTGTAATGAAATTAGTTTCTCACTCAAAACTTAGACTGAAATACAAACCATTTTTTTGTTTCTTTGTTTTGTCTGAAAAAGCTTGCTTGCTTCATTTTTTTTCTTTCATACCTCATACTTGAATGTGTTTTTCTGTGGATTCAAGTAATTGCTGTAATCAAAAGTAGAAACGCTGAAATACTATAAAGCCTCGCATTTTTGTCAGATTTCTGGCAAATTCTAAATGTAGATAGTTTTCACAGTTTTGTATAAACAGCCAAATTTTTGAGGCTTTTGAAATCCAGATCTTGAACCCTTCTTGCTCTCACTTTCCCCATTCAGTTTGTGGACAGGATTTAAGACTGTGTAGCTGAGAAACCTTGTAAATTACCAAAACTTGGGAAGCTCAAAAAATTGTGCCCAGCAAGAGCTGTAAGTTGTAAAATCACAGTTAGAAACATTGGGCCGGAAAGACCTGTAATATCAGGTATTTGTTAACTCCATTGAAGAAATGAAATAGTAAATGTAAGTTTAATTAAACAAACCTAGGGAACTAAAAACCAGAAATGAATGTCCCTTTTCAAAAATTTGTGGCTTCCCCATTGTGTAGGTATGGTGACATTACTTAAGCATGTCAAGGAAAAGCCACAGTACGGATTCTCAAGGACAAGTATTGTTCAGGTCCATGATGAAATTCCAAGTTCTCCACTACCTCGGGAGATCAGACTGCCTTCATACAAGACCAAAGCTTGAAATTTTTCAAAAGGGGAGTTAAAAATTAAAATTTTCAGGAAATACATAGAAATCGTGCTCCCAAATCTTTGTCTTGATGTGGTAAACTCCCATGACATTTTTGTAAGAATTTAATACTTTTGCAGGTTACTTTGAAAATCTCAGTCATTATTAAGAGCTTCACAAAATCAGCTTGCTGTTTATATGGCTAGGTATGGATTTTTAAATCTAGTTTTGGGTCATTATCTAATCTTACCAGAGGAACTGGGACCTGCAGTTAGGCATCTAGCTTCCGTTATATTTTGGGCACCACCTAGCTCCTAAGGGTCTTTCAGTAATCTGAATTTAACTGTGGATTTGGATAAGCAAGTTTAGACAGCTGGGATCAAAATGCTGACACTCTGGTCTTTGAGCCTGGCTAAACCATGCCACAAAGCACATCACAGAGGCCATGTGCTAGTACGTGGTGCTAACATCAATAAAACGTGAAACACAGGACATGACCTGAGAGCTGTACCACAATGCTGTGCCCAGACAAATACACTGTGTTTCTCAACAGGATTTATTTTCTCAGGAGCAGCCCTGGACTTCCACAGCTATCTCTCTTCTTTTTCTGAAGCTAGACGCATTTCAGGTAGCTAAGATGTCTCTGTACCATGTTCTACTGCACAGCACAGGATTTGTGTTTGTCTCGTTACAAAATTGAAATATGTGAGGTTTTATACATCTATGTCTAGGAGCTATTGGAGATCTTTGGATCAAATTTGCCATAGGTATAACAAAATCTTGTGACTGTTATGTGTGGACCATTAACTAATTCTAAGACTACACCAAGTGTAAAGGTTAGGGATTTATTTCCATATCTTATTCAAGAATTTGAAGTGATAATATTAAAAACAACTTTAATTCATTTGGACAGTCGAGTTTTAATTAAATTGAAACTCCAGGGCTGCTTTCTCTAAAAGGTAATGTAGAGGTCAGCTCTTCAGCTGGTGTAAAACAGCACGATTCCTTTGAGAATCTGGCCCTCACTATTTCAGAGAGTGAGAGAAAAGGGGGAAAAAAAGGACCAGCAAGTTAATGCAATAACATGTTTTACTAAACACTCTCAGAATGCATACTCAACAACATAATTGACACGATACATCACAGCAGCTGCAGCATGACACTCATAAAAGGATGTGTTTTAGCAGCCTCTAATACAAACTACACTGTCTCATTATATTTTCAGCAATGTGCATAGAGGAGTAATGAGTGCAAGAAGTTATAACATCGGCAGCTAGTTGGTAACACAGCATGAAATTCTTTCAAAGCAACAAAATAGCACATAATAAAGATGCTAGGATATGCATTTTGGAAAGACTTTAGATAATCATTCTTCACTTAAAAAAACCCACAACACAAAACAACAACAAATAAGGATAGACCATACGACATGATAGACCATAACAAATTGAAGGACTTTGTTATATCAGTTACGTAGTTTAGTCAAGAGAGAAGGGTAAAAAAAAACCCAGGAAAATAGACTGCCAAACCCTAAGCAGGTTATAAATATACGTATGTAAACAAGAGACCTTAATAGCACTCACACAACACTTGCCATCACAGTTGTCAAAACCTTATAAAAAATTCATACTACTGTTCCTTAAATGTTTCATATTCTTTTTTTTTTCCATTAAAAAGCGAAACTATAGCAAATAAACCCAGAAAACGGAGAAGGGCTTTAATATTGAGAGATCCACAGTGACCATACTGAACAATGCAGTTAGAGCAGAGCATTACAACACTAATTTGGAGGCACTCAGATTTGTATGGATTTTAATTTGGTCTTTATTCTGGCTGTGCAGTGGTTTGTGTATGGGTTGAGAAACTTACTTCAGCACTCTCCATGTCCTCCACTCTCTAATTGACAGCTACTGCCTGCCAGCAGGTCAGAAAACGTCAAGCAAGCACTACAAAATTCACAGAACATTTCCCTACCTCTGAACCCTAAGAAATACGAGATTGCATGTTTCAACAACATGTATGAACACAAAGGTCAGATTAGGAAGAATATCTCAGGGTAATAGAGACTCAGAAGAAATAAGCTTACAGAATAATAAAAGGCTGTTGAAAGGTTTCAGTGTTCATATTATTTTTCCTATAGAATTTCTACCCATAATACTTTTTCGCATGTTCTGCTATTATAGATTATGATTCAAACTGCAATCATCCTCTTCAATCTATTAATTTAAGGATAAAAAACACCCCTGAAAATATCTTTCATGTGAGAATTCTTTACAGGAAACTGATTCTGAGAGTTACATCTTTGCTGTCTTCTGCAGCTCACAATTATTTCTACCTGTAGGGCTTCACACAGTACTTCAGCAGGATTTACATTTCTGACAGCAAAACTATAATGTAATCTCTAACAAGATAATGCTTGTAATGCCTATATATGCTGTGGCAGAAGCTGGGTTTAAGAAAGGTTTCATTATTCATCCAGGAGACTTTCTATAGTATTGAGTGATTACTATAGTGTTTTCAGGTCTTTAATGTCTGAAAGGTTGGTAGTTTCATCACTGTTCTACAGACTTTAGTGCTGAATCAAGTTTGCAAGATAAAAAGTGTTTCTACTTTGCATGGTGAGATTCTGACCTTATACAATGAAAAAACTCCACTGAAGTCAAAGAAGTTTCTTCGCATGCGTATTGATATCATTGAGAAGAGGGTTTTCTCCTTTCAACCTCAATCATCATCTTCCTGATTTATCAAACTATTATTATCTCTCTCTAGATTACCCAAATTAACCCTCTCATTCCCAGGGAATAGTTAATGCATTTCATGGTCTTTGGGTATTCTTCCTTTGATTTCTGTTAAAAGTAATATAAAAATTAAAAAAAAAAAAGTTTAAAAAAATCATAAAAGAACTATAGTGTCAGAGTTACACTAGTTCATAATGTTCCAACATTTATAATAATTCCACTAAATAGAGGATATCAGTATACAGTCTCCTACCTAGTATGTAGATCTATAAGGAAATATAATTATATCTTCTCCAGGAGTACCTAGAGCCTTGAAAATGAAAAACCATTCCATGTTTTTCCTTCAACTTTTCATGATATCCTTAATGTGTAAAAATAAATGATGATAAAATGTTGCAGATAATAGAGAAAATGGTTTGAAGAGGACCATTACAGTATTTTTTCTGTCATATTTTAGTCTATTTAGTCTATTCTTACTCCAGTTCTCTGCTTGAAATATGACATTCACAGCAATGCTGACCCACGCATATCATTGTAAGAAATAAATACCCTACGTTCCTTCAAGCATAGCAATTTATATACTTGGTTAAAGGATAATGATAAAATGTGTGGGTCTGCTTTTCTTCTTTTTTTTTTTAGGATATGCAAGAGGACCAAAGCATATGATTTTAATCTATGTTTGAAAATTTTCATTTGGTCATAAAGACCAATCTATTAAAAATAATCCTGTAGAAAGGAGTTGGCATATTGCACAAACAGAAGCATAAAGTACTACCCTGTTTTTTCTTGAGGTAAAAGACAAAGGCATTTCAGCTGTTAAACTCCACAGCATCAGGAGATTACAATGCTAAAAAGACAATAAGGAAAGTTACTTAAGAGAATTGAATCGAGTTCATCAACAACTTTTCTGTTGGTTTACACTGGGCAGGATCTGTCCTTCCTTGATGAAAATATAGAAAGCTAGCAAGTCTATAGTGTATGATATAAAGAGTTATATACTACTATCACAGTGTAATAGCTTAGAAAGAGTTGCTCACTACATACAAGCTAAACATTCTAATAAGTAAAAAAGCATGAAAAAAATACACAGTGACATACATGAATTTAATCCAGACATTTACGTGTGTAAAACATGTAATTCAAAAAGCAACTCGTGTCAAAGGTTTTTTCACCCACCATATCATGAAAGGAGCTAGATACTTAGATATCTTTAGAAATTTTCTAACTTACATGGTAGTCTACATGGAAACAAATCAAAACCTGCAAGTAGTAGAGCTCCTTTCAATTCTGAGCAGAACAAAGCCCTTCCACTTCCATGGGACTCCACAGTCTGATAATAAGCGCTACTCTCTTTTAATTTGTTTCCTCCTTTTTCTTCTGAACTTCCCTCTTTCCCTAGATTCTCATGCTCATAGGAACTCTAGCTCTTCTTCTGTTCTTTGGTTGAAGAAATACACTTGCCTTTATGATACATCATTCTTTGCCCTACGTGTTGTCTCATCTATGTCAGGTCCAGAAAAAAATGAATAAAGCCCTTGGACAAGATTCTATGTTCTAAATATTTTTCACAAAAATTATATCAATGCAAGATCCTTATTAGGACACATTCATGTATGGCTTAATGAACAGGCCTTGATATTTGATAGAACTTTCTATTCCCACAAATCAGGATGATTTGAACGATTTTCCAGTTAGGCACAGCAGTCTGTCTGGATAACATTGCCCCTGGAGCCTAATTCTAAAAGCAGTCTTCTGTACATTAAAAATTCTCTTTTTGCTTAGTTCATGAAATAATAATATTGATAATCACTCAGTTATTAGCCCAGACTTTCCAAAGAGCAGCCAGTTTGTTCATTCATGAGTCTTTATAGATGGTGAATGAGTGAAGGTCTAACAGCAGAGTTTCATGAAACATGCTCAATGCCATGTGCCAGAGGTATTTTCACCTGTTAAAAACCTGGAAACCCCCATGGTGCAAATCCATAACGTTCCACTAAATACAATGTTGATTTACACTCGGGAGGGTCTGTTTTTTCGTGATGAAAAGACAGCATCTTGGTATGTCTACAGGAATTTTCCATCCAACTGTAATTCCTACCTCTCCAGATGGCTCTTTTGTTTGAATCCTTTGTGTTTCAATTTTGTAATGGTCTTTATTACTGTAAATTTACAGAAATACTTGAGTACCATTTGATATGTTTTCAGTTATGAGCATTTGATTATTTAATCAAACTCAGCAAACTTATGAATCCAGTTTTACTTTTGTTCTTTTGAATAAAACATTGAACTCTGATATGAAGTTTCCATCTCCTGATGTGATGTGCAGTTTTGGACAGAGAGATACTCTTTCTTTTCTTCTCTATCACTTTTTGTGTGTTCATTAAAACTTTAAGGGATATAATGAAAATATAGTTTGGGACCTAAACCTTCCCAGTTCTCATTCACTAAAGGCAGTTTCTACAATCTTCAGACTTTTGAGTGTTTGACATTAAAAGTTTCTGTATTTAAGGGTGGGTATAACCAAAACCATCTCAGTCCTTATGCTACAGGGTTCTCCACTTGACTAGTGCATATTTGACAGGACTTAGGTGTAAAAGAAATGATCTTTTTTCCATGTATTTTGACAGACCAAATCTGAAAGATCAGACTGTATACAGAACACAACTACCAACTCTCATTTCCAATAAATTTTGACTGAACTGAAGGACCTGGATTCAGTCCTCCTTTCCGATCTATAGCAGACAGGCAATAGAATTATCTGGAATACAATTGGTCTCAGAGGGAATAAAAAGGGGAATTTATTCTATTTTGATAAAAGTATTAGGAACTTATGGTTTATTTTTAACCAAACACTTTTCTTTCATATGGTTCTTCACTTACAAATTTGTTTCTTTCCTCTTGCCTTGCCTTTCCCAGTCATTTTCCTTTTTATCTAGAATAGTGTTCATTATCACAGTGGCAAGTTTTCTGTAAAAATAGTTACCCAAAAAGTAATTTTTATTTATATACATATAATTAATTAGTAAAATAATCGTTTGGTTCACAGTAGAGAGTTCTAGGTAGAACTGTGTGAATATTTGTATCTTAATCAAATATATCCTCAGGTTTGGTGTATTTATCCTCACCTCAGGCTTGCAGCAAATTGACCTAACATAGAAAGCTAATATCCCAAATAAACTGCCTCCTTTCCCAGTCATTCTTACCTCGTGCTTCCTCAACTACTTCTGTCTGAAACTGGTCTGTAAACATTGATGGTTCTGCATTCCAGACTAGCAGCTGGAATAGAAATAGGGAGACTTGGGAGACTTTTCTTGCTATGAGTAATTTCCATACGAAGATTAAGCACAGTAAATGAGGACCAATTTTACTCTTTTCTGACCACTGGGGTTTAAACTGTTGTAGACAAGCCCTGAAATGTTTCCTTAACTTTCACTACACTACAGTGAATTCAGTAGTCTGGATGACAGTGAGCCAAAATACTACTAAGATCTCCTACATCTTGCGAGAATCTCACAAGTCAAGTCCTCAGAACTGCTTGGATGATATAAAAGCCGTGGTTCATTTATCAAAGTAAGCACACAGTACTCTTGAGTGCTTACATTAGCTTTGATTATGAGCATTGCTCCTTTAACTCACTTAAATGATTTAGAAAACATGAGCAAACGTGTATGCTTCGGAATAGATTCAACACTAAGTCCTTTGTGGTTTACTATTCTTTAGCTAATTTGGTATTGGTCCTTGATTGGAGTTTCAAGTATAATTGCAGATAAATACTTGAAGATGTTTCTTCCTATCAAATAATATTTAACAAGCAACTTATACATTTAGTTTAAAAAGTAAGTGCCAGAGATTTGATTTCTGAATCCTAAGTCTGTTTTAATTTATACAGTGAACAAGTTTGCCAATCCTATTGGCCTACTTTGAGTAAGAATCATAAAATCTATAGCCATGCACTATGCATGATATACATATTCACTGCAGTAATATTTGGAATCAGATTCCAGTCTCAGGTGTTCTTTCCATGTCTTTTCATAAGTTTGTGGGGTTTAAAGGTGAAGATTTGCTTTTACCAGAGATTAAACTACACGATACTAATGGAACAGCAAAATCAATCAAAGTTATAGAGCAATATACCTAAACTAGTCATCTAACACTGAGGAGGCGTCTATATGAAATGAAGTTTAGAGCTTCCATATAAAGTTGCTTTTCTTTTCTAAAAAAAATTTTGCCAAGCATTTCTCTTTAGTTTGAACATCTGATAGGGATTTAATGATTAAATTATAGATCAGTTGTAATTGTTAACTCTGTAGGCAGGCCTTCAAATATGCAGGAAAATGTGTAAAAACCAGTAGCATAAAAATAAGAGTTTTGCAAAACTATAAACTGAGAGTTGGCACTACCAATGAGACAGAAAGGGCAAATGTGTTACAATCATTTACCAGAGGGAATAAATGGATGGGAAGTAATGAAGATCCCTAAAAACATATATGTGACCCAGGCAGAGAGCAAGCCAACAGACATGCACGTTATGGACAGTAATGAGATTTCTTTTGAGAGGTTAGAATGACAACCCCATAAGGGGTAGTTTGACTGGAGTATGGTAAAATAAAGTGGACATGCAAAGTGTCCTGCTGCAGATGTCACAGTAAGTGAGGTGCAGAGTGTTAGGAATTGTAGTGTTATGGACAGCAAAAATAAATCAGGAGTTTACATGCACTCCAGGGGAGGAAATATAAGATCTGAAATAACTTAAATTAGTAAATTTTTAAAGATATTACCGTAAAGAATATTGCAGCTAAGTTTTAGAATTGCACAGAAATATATAATCACAGGTAGGATCTCCATGGAAAATCTGGTTCTTAATTAACCTGCCCTTATCACTTTGATTTTTGAGCCTAAAGACTTTAAATCCTTTTAATGTGATTTTTAGGTCCTAAAGTCAACCTTTAACACTTATTTGTTCTTTAGCACAAGTTATTCTTGTTTTTTCTCTTAAAATATAATATATATATAATTTTTAAAACTGACCACATTCAAGGTAAAATGTTTCCAAATTATCCAAAGATAATTTTTATATTCACCTGGACTTTCTTTTTCCTGTCGCTTCACAAAGAAAAAGAACATTTTAAATTTTTATTCTGATTCAGGAAGAACTATATTTTTTTTATTCATTCCTTCCCAACCTAAGAAAATGATTTTCCATTCAACTGCAATATTATTATGACTAATAATATCTGTGAGTCTTATAAATAGCCAAATCATGCTGTCTTCTTGAAACTAATGGAGACACAGTGAAAAATCCCAGTAGCCTCAGCACTGCATATTGGAACCCAGCCATGAAGATATAAATCCTATTCCTAATACTCTTGGGAAGTCCTTGCATGGGATTTTGCAGTGGGGCTAAATGTAGATAGAGGGTCTCCCTTTACAGTATGTGCTTCAACATTTCTTTGGAACTTTTTGTCCTTTATATAATAATGGAATTATATTTGGAAAAGGATGGAGGGTTAGGAATTGGGTTTTACTTCAGTAGACTTCTTTGCTTTTGCTTTCTGCAGATACCTTGAGATTTTTATGAACATGAAATATTATTTTAATTTGTATCTGTGCTGTCCTCTTTGTTTCTAATTTTATCTTTTAAACAAAATATATAGATTTCATTTATTGTTTGTTGCTCAGCTATCTCTTTAGGCAAGAAAAGATGTGAAAAAATAACATTAGTATTCATTTAAGTAAGATGTGGGCAAGCAGAAGTATCTAAACGTAAACTGAGACAAAATACTCAGTTTTTATTACATTTTTGCTAAGTCTATTACTTCTCCATAAGAGAACTTCACTCTCATCTATTCTTCAAGATTAATTAAAAGAGATAACTTGTTCTTTCTGAGAGAATGTCTGTCCTTATTCTCTGTACGAGGCTGATGCACCCTTGATTTCTGAAAGCGCAGGAAATAAAGGCTCTAGTACCGCTGCCCTGACTGGTTTTCCAACAGCCTCATTTTCTGCAAAAGTCCCTGTTGCATAAGGATGCATGGGAACATGGCATCTAACATGCAGTGGATTTAAAATGTCCTTGAGAAGGGAAAATTGTAGCTCCGATGCCAGAGCTGTCAATGCTGCCGGTGATTTCAGCTGGGGTAAATCCTCATTTTCAGTTTCCATAGCCTCAGGAGTGTTGCACAGTCTGCAGAGTCAGCATTACAGAACAGCATAAGGAGCAATCATTTTCTCCTCCCTACCTGACCCCTATCTCAAGTATCTTTACAAGTTAGTTGAACCTATATGTGTTTCCTGCTAGTTCAGAGCTGAGGCATTCCTGACAGTCTTGGTTTCTTGTCTAATTTTCCTGTGACACAGCGTAGATTCAAAGACTTGTTTTGATGTTCTTGTGGATTCTCCTGGAATTTATGGATAATAAATTACTCCCTGAGATAGTGGGGAATAGACTTGAACAGACAAGTGATTGCTCCCTATCAGATAAACCTAAACAACCTTAAAAAATCATAATATTTTTAATGAATGTAACAACAGAGCAGAATTCAAATAGTTTGAGTTCATTTCCAATTCCTAGAATATTCTGATTTCTGAGGTATTTAATGCTTTATGTGGGGATAACACATTTCAATTTCATTGTTGTTGTAATGTAGCAGTCTAGTTCACAGTGAATTCCTGAGAGTGTAGAAACAAAGGAGAGGGAATGGATGGATTACACTGATCTCTTGGGAAGCTTTATTGCTGCATTCAGTGAAATTGAAAGTCGTCTCCTTGCCCAAAAACTTGAAAGAAGTCATTATTCCACTTCTAATGAAGTTAATGGAAATTTTGCAGTTTATTTCATTTGCAGAAAGATCAAGTTTATTGTTCCTGTTCCATCTTACAACAGCAGATGATAGAAGAATATGATGGGAGCGATTCCAGGTCTCCTGAGTTAGTGGGCTCTTCAAATTAAAAAGTCAGTCCTATGCTATCAGTACTGCTGCTAGAAAATGTGTTGAAAATTTTACATGCCTATGAGGTATTGTTTTAGAACTCTGGCAATTAAAAAAAAAAAAAATTGAAAACATTAATCCAATCCCTGACGTTGTGGGTGCTGTTGGTTTGTCTGTACCTCCTTCAGGAATGTTCATCTAGCTGGTAGCATTGTAAGTGTCAGTGCTTGGAACATTCAGAAGATTTGATTTATTTTAATTACACACTAATTAGTGGGAGTCTTTTAATATGCTCAATGACACAAGTAGGGCAGCAGAGCAACAACTATGCGGTGGTAAAGGAAAGTGCTGAAAGAAAGGTGCTTTTGTGAAAAACTGTCGAGCCTGGGGGAAAAAAAAAAGAAAGTTGGCAGGAGATCCACTTCCAAATAGAGAGTACATTTAGTTCCTATTCATTTGATCAACTTTTTTTTAGGTGAAATGAGCATTGACTGCAGAATGTGCAGGGATGACAATGTGTGGGAACATAGGCTGGAAGACAAGTCCTGAAGGTGAGGTTGTTAGGAGAGTCATACAGGAGAATCCTAAAGACTTTAGGTTTCTCCCCCCTCCATACTTTTGCCCTTTCTTCTGTCTGCACCAATCGTTCAGAAGAGACCTTCTTCCATGAGTCGTCATGTATATATGATGAGTTTGCTCTAACTCACTATTTTAATGTTTAAAATATTAAAGAGGTTTATACGAATATGAATGCAGCTGCCTATTTTGAAGTGACTGGCATTGTCTCATTCTCCTTTGTCTTGGCTTAGCTATCTTCCTTAGAAGCCAAATACATTTTTAAAGAGTCTTGCTGAAGAGGATAGTCCTTTATGCAAGACAGCACACCACCTCTGCATGGGCATGTAGTTAGGAATATTAGCTATGTGCATTTAAAAGGAAGCACCGGGAACAAAATCTCTGCAGAAATGTATTTCCCTTTTATTAGGAAAGCCTTCTGTAGGCTTAATTATCATGGACAAAAAAAGCACGCTGTTTCCCAGGGAAATACTACCCACAGATATCACAAGAATTCAGCCCTGCTTAAGTGCTAGGAGGTATGTTCTCAGTGCACTTATAATCGGGTCGTTATCACCATGGTTATGAGATTTAACTGACTGAAAACTGTAGGCATTTGTCTCATTAATGCCAAATGTTATAGTTTATTTCTGGGAACTGAAAACCCTGCTGCCCAGGGAAACCTGTTCTGTGATAATCTTTGAAAACAAGGCACTTGAGAATAGCCTGCCTGGTTCATGTCAGATGGTTTCACACATAGTTTGTTACTGGTTCTTAGGGGGTTTTGGTTATTAAATAACTGCGTTCTATGGTATTTTGCTTTGTGAGTTAACGTTCTTTATGGACTGCGGGTCTAGCTCTTACAAAACAAGCATGTGGGTATGATGCTCTTTGCTCATATGCAATCACTTCTGGACTATGTATCTTAGCACACGCATCTTAGCATACTCTGCATTTACGTTTTACCTTTCCCTCTCCTCTTTTTGGTTTATCTTTTATTGTACACTTTCAGGCAAAACACTTTTCAGCTGTGATCTTGGGACTGAATATAGTCACATTTCTCTGCCTGGAAGATAATTAAAGAAGTGCCATTGCCCTTGCCGTTTTGTTTCTATTGTTCCTGAAACAAAAAATGTAGAATATTCAGTGATTTCAGTAACACTTCGATCAAACCAGAATTAATACATTTGGACCTTTTTTTTCCCCTCTGTAGTCTGCTTTGTTATCAAAATGAGTTACCCCAAAATGAAATCTTTGCATTCTATCAGAAAATTTGACAGAAATTTGAGACTTTCATTTATGAACTACTCAAATTTTTCTTCTGATTTACAATCTTTGTTGAGTAGGATTTGTACAGAGTATAAGAAAGCATATGTAACTACATCCCTTTGACCTCTGACTAGAAGTGTCATCCGTCCATTTCCAACATGGAAATGTTCCATTTCCAACATCCATCATGGAAAGTTGGAGTTTGGATGATTTTTATCTGTTTTAGTCTGTCTTTGTTGTATATTGGGACTACACATTTCAATTTTCTTCTTGCAATGTATTTTCTATGCAGAAGCTAAGAGTACCAGAACAAAGGAGTTGACAGAGGAAGGCGAGGGTACTTGGAAAAGTAAAAGAATGAATAATACAAATTTATAGATTTGAGTGAAAATGTAATGTTTGGAAAAGGTTCTTATTTATTGCTCTATTTATAGAGCATTATTTATTATTGCTATTATTAGAACAATATTTTATTGCTTACCTATAACAACCATGAATGTCTGTAAGTCATCTCAAAATCTGACCATGCTCAGTTTTTTTCATATATATAGTTTTCTTTTGAATCAGTGGATTTATATAACCTAAAAGTCTCTAAAAGTCAAAAAAGCCATTTAATGATAATTTTTTCCCCATTCTGCCTCTCGGCACACCCAAATACACCAAGTGTTATCACTCCCATAATCAAAACAGTGGTAGCCTCTACCTATGTCTTGCATAATCCAAATGAGGAATGAAGATGCATGAACAAAAAGGGACACAATAATTATGAAGCTACTTACTAACCTGTCTTTTTTTATGATTTCAGGAGGCATAAGAATAATAGGTATGGATAGGAACTGTAAAATTGGCTTTATAGTTTATACATTTCATATAACTTTATGAAGCTGCATTGCCTTATAGACAAATGATTGAAAAGAAAAATAATAATATACAAACCCAAACACCACTAACATAAATGGATCTTTAAATAAAAAATTGCATAGATAAATGCTGAGCATAATCTTTCAGAATGAGGATAAAACTCATAACAACATTCACCTTTTTTATTGTCTTCTGGCTATTTATCTTATTTAATGTAGGTGACTGTCTTTGTTATTGTATAAACAGATTTGGAATCTGTATATGAGCTGGGGGTGTTACACAAAAATGAGATTTTAAAATGGAATTTTAGACCACTTGTTGGGAGAGGGAGAGGACTGAAGGATCACAGGTAAATCAAAATTGTCATTCCAGCCACGTCCAAGTCAAATCTGATGCCCGTGCAAGAGTCTTTGTGCTGATTCAGGATGATTAAGAAAAAAACACTGTAAATCTGGCCCTGGCATAAATATTAAAGACTACCAAATATGTGCAAGGAGGAGACATCCTGACTCCGTCTCATTTCCTTGCGCGGCTGGCACTCTGCTCACAGGTTTGGCTGAAGCCTGTTCTGTGTGTCCTCTCCACGGGCTGCTGGCATTGCAAAGGGTCTCCTTCTCCACTCTCAGGAACACTAGTTCAAAGTGACAGAAAGGTGCCAAGAGCTTGGAATAGCCTAAGATTTTGTATTTACTTTGCAAAAGTGCAAGAGGTCTTGGAAAATGTGAAGTCTCGGTGGTTTCAAGAATAGCATGATCCAGCTGCAGCCACCCACACATGCTGGTGGTAGCACAGACTGTAAGAGAGCCAGGCAATCCTAAGCAACAAGAACATTCATGGATTAATTTAGCAAACCTTCATATTCTTTTCAAAACAGATTGTTAAAATAGCAAGCTTCCTTCTGTTGGTAAGAATTAATGTTAGTCGCTTGTTTGCATGTCAGACGGCTGCTCAGTGGAGGTGTGTATTTTGGAAATGAGCTCCTTGACCCTATAAATTAGGCTTATTCTCCAGGAGATCCAGAGCTGAATACCATATCTGAAGTAACAGAAAATAAAAGCAGTTGTATTCAAAACTGAGGCAATTCACAAAATAAGGGTAAATCTGGCCACAACTTCTGAGATGGTAAAAGGAAGAGAGTAAAGAAGTTCCAGGATAGTGGCTGGGAGCAGTTTGGGAGGGGGTATGATAGAGGAATTGGTTGTACTTTGGCAGTAAAGGAGCCTGGGATGATATTCTATGGCCAGCATTTCCTGCTATGGCTCTGTTTGTATTACTTTTATCCCACTTGCGCTTTCTTCTTTCTGCCTGGTCTTGGTATAAAGGAAGTACAAACCCATGAATTTTCTACAGTACCCAATCCAGTTTAAAAAATGTGAGCTCATGATATACTCGTCTATCCTAAGGGCTTGGTTTTTTTCCTTGACTGCCTATACAGGCCAAAAAAAAAAAAAAGCTGAGGCGCTTGCCTGATCTGCTGTGGAGCTGCTCGCCTGCCCTCTGGGCATCACAGCATTGCTTCAAAAGCTGCAGTGCTTCATCGCTGAGAAAATACATTAGACCTTTTTTTTTTTTTTGCTTAGGATAATGTTTAAAAAAGAAATTAGCTTTTATAATTATTTTGTTGACACTTAAGAATTATCTGTAATATTCCATGAAGCATATAAATCACTTGTCTTTTTTTTCTTTAATGTATTTACTCATTTAAATAACTGCTCGTTGCCAAGCACAATCCTCAACTGTTAAGCCAGAGCTCTATTGTGGTGATTCTGTTTTGATAAATGTAGCTGTATTTTGATTCTGTGGTCATGGATTTGGTGATTACAATAGGCAGGATGTCTAGAGTTTTATGTCTAAACTTATCTTAGGCCTTTCCCTGATGAAAAATATCTCACCGCTACCACCATTATAAATACAGCTCATAAAAGGTTTTTACTTCTGAATCCTGCTGTGCTACACAGGAAAAATCAAAGTTTTTTCCATGATTTCAACAAGGAGTTGCCATGTGCACAAGTTTCACCGGTGAAAATCAGTCCTCATTTTTATGAACCATGTTTATTAAACTCATTCTAATTCCCATAGCTATGAAGAAATAAATTGTCTTCAGACTGTTGGTCAGCTAAAGTATTTGTAAGGATTCTCTGCAATAGAAATAGCACTCCCTGAAGTTTGTGGTACTGGTAAAACATTTGCAGTCATACTTTTCATAATTAAATTGAGCTATTTCACCTTAATTAAGTCTGAAATGTACCGCCAGCTGAATTAAAGGGAAACTTTATGAAACAAGCTTCTGAACTCCTCAGTCTGCTTTGAATAATACAGCAAATGCTTTTCCATTCCCTTACCATCAGGTAACAGAAACACGGACTGGTCCTCTTGGCTGCAGTAACTATGACAACCTAGATTCTGTCAGCTCTGTTCTGGTTCAGAGTCCTGAAAATAAGATTCAGTTGCAAGGTATGTAGGTGCAATTTCATTAATTTGTTTTGGAACAGGATGACATTTATCACACTATTTGTTTTTCTTTCTTCCACCTCATAAAAGGTCATTTTCCTAATTTTTTGTGTGTGTGCAATAAGTACATTCTAGACAAAGCGAAGGAAATGTCAGTAACTTGTGTTGCCTTTGAAATTGAAAAAATTTCTGTACACATCAGAAAATAATTTGAATAATGCTGTTAACATTTTACAGCCCTATTTAGCAACCACTTGCACACCTTTTAAACAACCTGAATTCCCACAGATTCCACCAAGCAGGGAGTGACATTTAGTGTGCTCAGCCTGCTTTGCACATACTGAGTAGTAGCTTATACCTCATGCAGTTGTCCCGCTGAAATGAATGGAGTCACCAGAGGAGCAGGATATAGGTTTTCAAAGATTCTAAATAATGAAGAGTCCAAAGGCTCCTCTTGGGACTTTTAAGAAAACTTGGAAAGTTAGGCATCTCACTCTTTAGAATAATAATAGTAATTATATATTTAAAAAGAAAATATATATATATATATTTAAAAAGAAAAAAAAAGAAGAAAGAGAAAGAGAAAGAGAGAAAGAGAAAGAGAAAGAGAAAGAGAAAGAGAAAGAGAAAGGAAAAGGAAAAGGAAAAGGAAAAGGAAAAGGAAAAGGAAAAGGAAGAAAAGAGTCATAATTTTGGATTCATTTTTTGTTAATTCCAGTAGATGCATTTCCCAACCTGCATATTAAGTACATAAACATTTTTGAAAAATCACCCTCTAGGGTATTAGGCCATTGTTAATTGCTTTTTTCAGCTACACAAATGTAGCATGAAGAACTTATTATTATTACTATGAAAACAGACTAAATTATCTTTAATTTATGTACTTGTGTATACCTCTGTGTATATGCAATGAGAGAAGAATACAGTTCTTAATTTGCAGTTACAGGTAGCTATACAATTATTTCAAATTTTAAAAATTTTCCATATTGGTTCATAAATCAGTTGGACATACAGTGTGAAGTTCTTGCTGACTATTAAGAATGGCTGTCAGGGAAAGACTATCTTCCTGTTTGAAACACCCATGTGCTTTTTTTTCCCTTTCCTTTCTCTCACCCCAGAATAGGACAAAAGGCATAAAATCATACAATGATTTCAGAGACAGTATATATTTTTTAAAAAAGAACTTGTCATTTCCACTGGAATGCAATGAAATGTTTCCAGAAATAATTTATGATTTTTAATGGTCTCCAACATATGCGTGATATTTGTCAGTTAAAATTTGGAAAATAATCTCTGCATTCCTCAGACAGTGGTTTGATGCATGCCATTGGATTGTCATTATGAGAAATATATTGTCAGAACTGTGTAAATTATTTCAAACTTGTCATGGAAGAATTGAACAAGACTGAAGTTTGCTTATCTGGGCTTTCTTTTCCCTTCATAATTTCAAGGCTTTTCACAAGTATGTAAGTACATTGAAAAGTTTACTCAGTTAACAACAGAGTTTTATAAATTTTGACATGAGGTAGAAGAAAGCACAGACAGATCTGGTTTTAGCAATTGTGATATGACTTTTGACTTGGAAGGGTTATGAAATTACTGTTACAGCTATCATTTTTATGTATCTAAAAATAAGGGATAAATCTCTACGAAATTGTCCAAGTGCCTATGTAGAAGAAACCTACATCACAAATAACCAATCTCTAAGCTGAGAAATTACTTGGCCCACAAATAAGCTCCAGTGATTCCAGAGAGACTATTTTTGCCACAGAAAATAACAACAAATAATAAATAAAAATTTGTAATGTACCTTGAAGTGGCTTTTTGATTGGTTGATTACTATTGTAGCTAGAGTGACTGATAGCTAGTTAGTTAAAATGCTTCTATATAAAATACTTATTCCCATCATTGGGATCGTGTGAACAATGGTAAAAATTTTCAGATTAGTAAGTCTAAATTTCTGGGCACAAATATTCTGAATTTTTGATTCACCTGCTCTGTGGTTCTGATACATCAATGTGACATGCTTTTGCCAGGCCTCTGCATGTCATGGCAGAGTAAAGTGTGAAAACACTTTGCGAAGGGATTTGCGACATAGCACAAGTTTTTTGAAACACCATGGGAGCTAGACTTTGCTCCCTTTCTCCATGCTAAACCTTTAGTAGATTTAAGAATGAATTTTCTTTCTCAAGGTTTTATAGCCCTACCCATCACATCCAATTGACTGTCCTTTAGCAATTGAATACCAATGTTATAAGAAACGAAATATCAGCCGAATCTTATTTTCCTAAAATTTCCTCCAACCCAATTTTCCACATTCTTCTTAGTTTGTCTCTACAGAATCATGAAGAGATAACTAGAGTCATTTAGACAAACTATGTCTTGTTGTGTCAAAGGCAACATGGAAAATAAGTCCAATACAGAATGGAAATGTTTACCTTCACACCTCTTTTTCTGATATTATACTGTCTCTTTACTTTGTCTTTCAGGGCTGCTTTCCCTTCATCAGCACTCTCAAAATTTGCATTAGCTGCTAGTACCAAGATTGTAATTCAGCTGCATGCTTCCCTGCTGCAAAGCTCTTACTGCTGAGGCTGTTCATTCAGCAATTCTTTACAAAGAGAAGTTGATGTAATCCTTTCTTTCTGTTTTTTTACAAAGCCCCTAGAAAGAAATTACACCAGTAAATGCTCTGAGGGACACAGGTTACTAGTTACTGGAATGGGTGTTCCATACTGAGAGGAAAATGTGAGGAATATATCTGAAATTAATTCTTAAGAAAGGAAATACTTGACAGTGCAAATGCTAGGCAGATGTGTAAATTGTCCTTAAAAAGACATATAGTCTCCTTTTTCATACTTTTTTTGTTGTTTGTTTGTTTGTTTGTTACATAGGTTGGGGAAGCTGCTTGGCTCGAGCATTCCTTTGCATTTAATAACATAATACTTACTCTATTTCCTTCAGGTCTTCAAATCATCCTGCCTGAGTATCTGCAAGAACATTTTGTCCAGGCAGCTCTGAGCTATATCGCCTGCAATTCAGAGGGGGAGTTCATCTGCAAGGACAATGACTGCTGGTGTCAGTGTGGTCCCAAATTCCCAGAGTGCAACTGTCCCTACATGGACATTCAAGCCATGGAAGAAAATCTGCTCCGCATAAGTGAGACTTGGAATGCATACAACAGTGAATTTGAAGAATCTGGTGAGAAGTTTTATGAAATTTTTGTCTGTTTGGCTGTATCTATCTCACAAAAAGTATTTATACAACAGACTCCATCTGAAATCTCCAGAACGGTTCGTACATCTAAAGCTAAACACACTTAAATGCATCCTCGATCTGAGTCTTAATTATTATAACTTTCTGATAGGAAGTATTGTCCTCACCTCGTGATGATCAGCAGTCTGTGTAACTACATTAGGATTTAGGCAGCTGTGTTTGAGTATTCATCTGCTATACTTTATGGAGTCCAGGGCTGTGAGGACTTGGTCCCTATTTGAGCAAGAAGTGTGCTGGAGGAGGCAGAAAGCAGAACAAATGAGGAAAAAAGTCAGGTTATACACTCTATATGGGTATTCTGTGTTTTTGCTCTGTAATGCAGCTGAAACAGAGGCTTCATTTCACATCCATTTTTCAATGTTGGGTCAAAGTTCTCCCGTACTTCCCCTTTATCCTGTCCCTCCAGCGATAGCATGAAGCTGACATGGAGAGCATAGCCGGCCCTTGATTTACCAAGTAGTTAATACTTCATCCCATCATAGTTCGCAACTTACTTCTTCGGATGATTTCTGTTTAAACTGGACCTACCCATGTTGTCTTTACAACGCGTTTGTGCCACATTAGTTTTCTTTAAAGCATCGAGATTTGTTTCATACATCATTTCACCTGTCCTGATCATCAGAACTTCCAGTCCCATAGAGATTAGGAACCGCAGGTAAAATCAGCTTCTGAACAACTGTTTTCACAACTCACTCACTCAGTGATATCAGTAACAGCTGTCTAGCCAGATGGTGGGAAAAGTAAGGAGAGCTCAGCAGACCTGGGAAAAATCAGCGAGGAAAAAAAAAAAGAAATGAGGGAGATAATGAAGAAGCAGAAAAAAGAAAAAAATCACAGTTTTTAATGAGTTGTGTCAGAGAAAGAGAAGGAGTCAGTAGGAGAGGGAAGAAGACTATTCGGTGGTCATGGGAACAGTGTGGGAGAGAAGAAGAAATATCAGTACAATACTTAACTGTGAACAGTACATTGTATACATTCATTTTTTGTATTTGTTTTTTTATTGTTAAAGACTGATTTCTCAGTTCAAGGTTGAGAATTTCAAAAGACCCTATATCAGTTAAAATTTCAGTTGTTGTAACTTTTAGTGAGACCTGATGCTTAAATCTGAGTCTGTTTGGAAGATCTCAGGCACTTTTCCCAGCCCCGGTCTCACTCTTAGCACAAGGACACCAGAGTTTACCATATTTCTCCTCGGAGGATCACAGACTTCTCTGATTATAAAAGCATGAATATATGTTTTGTTTTTGTGTACGTAAAAATGCATTTTCCCAGTGACTGTTTTGACACCTTTAAGCATTTATGGAGTCATGCTGTCATTTATTACTTTGCAAACTAGGGCAAGCGTATTGACTCTACAGAAGGGCACAGTTTTTTACCATATTTTGTCCTGTTTGAATGGGATGTGATACTGTTCAGTGCCTGAAGAATATCATTTGATGGCACCTACTTAACAGCAATTTTAGTTAAGCTGAAAGAGCACACATATCTGAACCTGTGGAGGATTCTTATAGCAAGCTGTATAGGGTCATCAAATTACTTAAGAGTTTGAACAGTTGTCAGCTACATGTATAGTTCTATGTTCGGGACTGAGCCATGAATGTCAGGGGAAAAATGAGTAAGAGTTAAATTCTATGCTTTTAAAAAAGGCTCTTTAGCTATACTATGTGGATCACTAAAATGACAACTTCACATACATCTGTCAATTAGGTAATTGCTAGTAGGTGTGGTTACTAAAAAGGGTGAAATACAGATTGTTAACATCATTAAGACATATGCTACACCCACTCTTTAGCCCTTGAATTATTTAAATCATTTTCAATCTAATAAATATACAAAGCATGGCTTCCGTATCTCATAGGTAGCTTAGAAAATCTCTGCTTTTAACGTCTAAACTGTTTTGCATAAAGATGTTCATGGAAAGATGAGATAGGTAACCTTGTATGTGTATGCGTCTGTCCTTACTGAAAAAAAGTCAACACGTGAACTTTTGATACATAGCTTAGTCATTGCCCGTTCAACCTCCCTATATAAATCATGTGTTACCATCTGAACAGCTCTTCCAGTAGTCACACACGGTCTGTAAGCATTTCTAGCCACAGTGCTTACTGAGACATACTCTGAAAAATTTAGAGCTTGTGTAACATTTAAACTATGCATGATCTGATTCATGTTAATAGCATGTTCTGAGAACAAAAGTGCCCTTTCTTAAACAAAAATAATGTTTTAAATAGATATTTTATAACTTTGATGTGTGATATATATCATTCAGTCTTTGTCTAAATTGGTGGAAGTCAGCTTTTGAGATAAGAGCATGTTGTTTTATTCCAATCAGCTTATAATAAAAATAAATTAGCTAGAAAAGAGTAGGGTGAAAGAAGGCAGGATTATTTAGTAATGTAGAGTCTGAGTAGACAAGGGACAGGATAATCCAGAGCACTAACTACTGGTCCATATAGTCTACTACTAACTGCAGAGGAATGAATGAATGAATTCCGTTCTCTGATACTATGAACTCCAGATTCAAGTAAAGTTAAATACAAGTGTATTAATTTTCTAACTTTTCTGCCTTCCAAACCCTTCCTTACCTTACATATAACAAAATTGTCCTCTGAATTCAGAAATAAATTTTGTCCCCTAATACAGACCTGTAAAACTTACTGGGTTCACTTGAGGTCATGTACATTATCTGTGAACAGAATTTAGCCTAAAGAGGAAAAAGTAAATATTCTATTTAAGATGGTTTGTTTACTGTCGGTGTTATCTCTCCTTCTGTCTATTCAAGATAAAACAACTGAGGAACAGATTTTTTTTAAAGAAAATAATGGCAGTTCTTCAGTGCCTAAATACCATTTGAAATCAACGGGTAGCTAAATTTAGTTTGTCTTTGAAACACTTCATCTGAATTTCCAGAAATAAAGAAAAGAAAAAAAAAAGCAACAGGACTGTTTTCTCTACAGCCTACTGCTCTCTTCCAAATTAAGCAGTTTACATCATTATTGTTTTACCTTTTAAATCATGAGATGCAAAAGAAAAATATGTGTACCTAGTTAAAAGTCAAAGGTCCTGAACACTACAATTACAACTGCAAAAAGGTAATAATTTAGTATGACCACCCTATGCATACATGTCCAACTGCGATGAGTAATCATGTTAGATGAATGTAATGTTGGGTGAAATGAAAGCATGTACAACATCAGGAACCTCATGAAGTTCAACAAGAAGAATTCCAAAGTCCTGCACCTGGGGAGTCCTGTGCCAGGCACCAGGACATGCTGGGGGCCACCTGGCTGGAAAGCAGCTTGGCAGAAAAAGACCTGGGGGTCCTGGTGGACACCAAGTTGACTGTGAGCCAGCAATGTGCCCTTGCAGCAAAGAAGGCTGATGGTATCCAGGGCTGCATTGGGAGGAGTGTTGCCAGCAGGCTGAGCGAGATCCGTTCCCTCTCCTCAGCATTGGTGAGGCCGTACCTGGAGTACTGTGTCCAGGTCCAGGCTTCTCAGTACAAGAGAGGCATGGGCATATTGGAGAGAGTCCTTGAAGATGATGAAGGGTCTGGAGCATGGCTCTTATGAGGAAAGGCCAAGAGAGCTGGGACTGTTTAGCCTGGAGAAGAGAAGGGTTCTTATCAATGTATGTCAATACCTGAAGGGAAGGTGCGAAAAAGATGGAGCCAGGCTCTTTTCAGTGGTGCCCAGTGACAGGATGAGAGGCAATGGGCACAAACTGAAACACAGGAGATTCCCTCTGAACATCAGTGTCGTGGTTTAAGCCCAGCCAGCAACTAAACACCACACAGCCGCTTCCCCCTTCCCCCTCCCAGTAGGGTGGGGAGGAGGAGGGAAAAAAAAAGTAAAACTCATGGGTTGAGATAAGAACAGTTTAATAACTAAAGTAAAATAAAATACACTACTAACTAAGAATAATAATAAAATAATAATATAATAATAATAATTGTAATGAAAAGGAATATAACCAAAAAAAGGAAATAACCCCAAGAAAAGACAAGTGATGCACAATGCAATTGCTCACCATCTGCTGACCCATACCCCAGCAGCGATCCGCCCCTCCTGGCCAACTCCCCCCGCTTATATACTGGGCATGACGTTCCATGGTATGGAATACCCCTTGGGCTAGTTCAGGTCAGCTGCCCCGGCCATGCTCCCTCCCAGCTCCTTGCACACCTGCTTGCTGGCAGAGCATGGGAAACTGAAAAGTCCTTGGCTTAAGATAAGCACTACTTAGCAACAACTAAAACATCAGAGTGTTATCAACATCATTCTCACACTAAATCCAAAACACAGCACTATATGAGCTACCAGGAAGAAAATTAACTCTATCCCAGCTGAAACCAGGACAATCAGGAAACACTTTTTCACTGTGAGGGTGAATGAGCACTGACAGGTTGCCCAGAGAGGTTGTAGAGTCTTCCTGCTTGGAGATATTAAAAAGCTGACTGGCCACGGTCCTGGGCAACTGGGTCTAGGTGGCCCTGCTTGAGCAGGGGTTTGGACCAGAGATCCTTTCCCACCTCAACCATTCTGTTACTCTGTGACCCAAGAATTTTCCTGGTTTTCACATAGGAGGACTCTGGTCTGCAATTTGGGTTTGCTAGTAGTGACAATTCTATTTTGAGCAATTATGATTATTATAGATTGGATAACCAAACATATCCTAGTTCAGAATGTGTCATTCATTGTTATGTGCAGATTTCATTTCACTCAGGCTCTTCTGGCACCTTTTAACTACTTGAATCTCATTTTGGAGGGCATGCAGCAGTATGTTATTTATGTCTCAGTAAATTTGGCTGCCTTTTTCATCTCTCTAGCTGCCCTCCAGCAATACATACTTGATCGCTATTAGCTCAATGAGCTTCATATAACCTCTTAATATCAGGGTATGTGCTAAGTTCTCAAAGAAATTACAAGAGCTACTTTAAATTGTTTACTCTGAACCATCTGCTTATTCTTTATCATATCTTGTGGTCTCCAGACTCAGCTACTACCCTTGCAAATGAGCAGCTGTTTCCTTATCAAAAATCCATACTAAAGCTGTTCAACCTTTATTAACAAATTTCATTAGTTTCTTGAGGCCTTTGGTTGAATTAATGTGTAAGCAAAGTTCTCTCTGAGAACATCATTCCAAGAAGCTGTGTTCTTATCATCTAGCACGTGGCCTAAAAATATCACCTCTAACGGAATCAAGCAGTGCTTCATTTGCCCTTTCTTAATGTGCATGAAACTAGCCTTTCACAGGAATTTGTGGCCTAAAAGGGCAACTAGGTAATCTAGTTGACCTGCTGTTATCACAAGCCACTAAGTTTCACTAAGATTCCAGAATATGGAGTCCGCCTACGTTAGTTAGATTAAAGCACTGCAGTCTTCACTAGTATGCCTGTAGCTCGCCCCACCTTTTCAATGTGTTGTTCTTTTAATATTGCCAATTTTCTTATACCCCTTCTACCCTTAATACTAGGAGCATGTACTTGTCCGGCTCCTCCTCCTACCTCATCCTCTTGGTAAACTTTATCTTTCCATTTCAGGAAAAAGCTTTGACCTAAAGTATGTAGGACTTTCACAGCTTATGATTACAGCAGTGTTGAAGAAGGTGTTAGTGAATATGTTGTCTTGTTACACATCACTGATTTTGGAAGTTTTTAGGACTCTCTTGGCAAGACTTAATTACAAAAAAGCAAATTCTAACATGCAACTCTGTCAATAACTGACTGGCAATTTAGCATCTTCCAGAGATTATGATCCATTGCTCTAAAACACATGAAAGGCATGAAGACCCACAAAAACATCCACACGCTCTGGATTCTGACAACAAGGATAAGAATATGATCATGCATTATCTGTACCAGTCCTGGTAGGAGTGGCTGCTAAGTGCCTTTGGAAATCTGGCCACTTCATTTAAACAATTTAAATGACAGCAATTTTCTTTTAAGATGGTCTGCTCAGTGACATCTAAAAGAAATTCGTAGCAGTCCATGTTGCAACTTAATTTCATTTTTCTAAATTAAAAAGGCTATTAAAATAAATAAGGACATGGATGATAGGGTTGCTCAAACAATAGAAGACGACAAAAGTGCATTTTCATAATTTCTTTTTTTATTGCTAGCATTTATGAGACCTCCTGGAAACATGAAAGTAAAATCTTCCATCCAAGCATTTATTTTCACATAGCTCACATGCAATGGCAGCTTGCTGCCTTCTCTTTGCATATTTCCCAAGTGCTGAGTAGTTGTCGGTTTGATTTTTTTTTTCCCTTGAAGGCAACAAAATAACTTTTGGAATATTTCCTTGAAAGGCATGGGATGAGGAGATGTGCAACAAATATTATGAGGTATATTTTCAAAGTAGCTTTGAAATTGAAAACTTATTCTTTCAAACATTTATTTTAAGTACAAAATACTATGGAAGGAAATAGCACACCTACAACAAATTGGACAGAAATTTTACTGTCCCAGTTGGGCTTAAAGGTGATTCAGTGAAGCGCTGAAATATGTGCTTATTTTAATCATTTGTAGTCCATTAACTTCATAGATTTGACTTGTGTGCTTAAATGTTCAGCACCAGTTTAAATAGATCAGAGCCAGAGCCATCTAGGACCTTGAAGAACTTGGTCCACTGAACACAAAACCTGTTTATGCTACCAGACATGTGGCTTCACGGGCATAATTAAACATCAAAAGTCATCCTGTAAATATTTTGAAATGTATCCTTCTACAGCTTTAAAAGAGAAACTTCTCTTCTCAAAATGTGGAGTTTGATTTTTTCAGTCACTTCTGTATCTGTTTTATAGAGACATTTCAAAAGGTAAATTTCAGTATCACAGAAAGTGCAAGTGGTATAAGTACAGCCAAACTAAATTGATATTAACTTTCACATTAATATTTGCTGAAACTATTTTTCATTGTGCATCCATCCTCCATCATTGCTTTGATTGCAAAGTACTAGCTGAAGTGAATTGCTGTTGCAAGCTATTTCTTCTTAAATCCCTGGATTCACTGGATTTGGACTTCATGTCTAATGCATTTCATAATTCTGTAATAACTCCAGGATGTCTTGCTATTGAGCATTGGTTACCCTTTACACGTACTGACTTAAAATTATCTGAAAAAATCCAGTTTTGAAAGGTTCACCTAAAAATTAGATCCGAATCCTCAGTTAATGTATAGCACTACATAGAAAGTTACCAAAGTTTTCTTGTTTGCATCAGCATAGATTGCTTTTGAGACTTTAGAGTCCTGCTTCCTCAGTTCGATTATATTTTTCAATTTCTTTATAACAATTGAATTAATGATGTTCCCAAAATCCCTTGTATAAAAGAATTGGATTTAAAGGGTTGAAGAAAGCAAGTTCTAATAGAGGAGATGATAAGCTTATTACTGAATTAAATATCAGTAATACTGAAGATGAGGAAGTTCAGGCATCCCATTCTTTTTTGGGGGGTAGCATTTGCATCTTATATAAGTACTTCTATGTAAAATCTACAGAAAGTAATAGGAGAGATCATGTCCACCATTCTATAATCTCCAGTGAGGTTTAGAGATTTACCCATTTAATAGCGTCATGAATTTATATCTCCATCTTCAAAATTGCTACATGTGGAAAACCACCGTATTTTCATGATACACTTTCAGAACTGTCTCCCTTCTCCTTTAGTTCATATTTTCCCATACTAAATATGAGCATATCGTAAAATGTCAACCTTGAAACAAGAAAGGCTCTTTCCACTAAGCACATCTACTTCCCAGATCTGTAAATCTGTTTTATTAAAACCAAGCACAAGAGAAGCCCAAAGCTGGTCTTGGAAGAAGTGAAGAATTAGTGTTCTCTCACTCTTGAAGTTAATCTAGACCTTAATCAATTCAAACTCATATGCAAACTTGGCCAATATTTTTACTATTGAATACTACTAGAAGACAGAATATGTTTCAATTCACACTTGGCGTTTTGGGATTGGTGATGGTCTTGCTGTATAGACATCTGAGTCGTCTGAGTCACGACTTCTCAAAAGATTGACTAACCATTTGTGGACACGCTACGTGTCTTTATAAAATAGCACTGTGTGCTGACTCCAGGCTTCAAAACTGTTCTACTGTTTCTTGTGATGGATGAAGATCCCTATTCTCACAGTGAAGGTGGTTTCCAATACCCAGGCTGCAAATCATGATAAAATACAGTAAAATCAAGACTGGAAATTACAATTGGCACTGACATGGAAGTGCAGATGCTCAGAGGAGATTTCTTTACACCCTCTGCTAGCCTTATGAATTTGCTACAGATGGGCAGCATTGCCTTTATGATTATTGAGGCTGTAAAGAAGCTGTAAAGGAGGAATTCTAAGATTGTTCCAAAGTCAGAGACTGGGTATGACAGTCACACAGTCAGTCAATACATACATCCGTAGCAAGGGATCATATTTGATCTCGAAATCTACACAAATCTCAGTAATTCTCAGGAAAGAGAATTTTACAGTCATTATTCTTGCATGTAGAGACTCTTAGATACTGAGCACATAGTAATACATATGTTGATTTTTTTTTTCAGTCAGTTTGAGTAACAATTAAAAAATAGCAGACACAGACAGAGTAATCAGACTTAATTTGCTAAAAAAAAAAATTATGCTTAAATAAAGCAGACACAAAACCAACCAGTTAAAAAGTAAAGTTAAATCTTTAACTTAGATTTACATAGATTAAATTTAAAGTTAATAAATAAATAAATAAATAAATAATGTAAATAAATTTAAATAGATTGTCCAGTGCTGAAGACAGAAATCTTAGACGTCTGGTTGACAGAATGCGTTATGATGACAGCCAATGACAAATCCAAATCTTCAAGATCAAATGTGAATCACAGCATAAAGACACAGGAAATCTGGGAGAAAGAAGTTTGCATCATCAGATAAGTACTAGATTTTTCATCATTTCATACACTGTTGTCATCTGAAGTTCTCGAATCATCTTAATTATGAATTATATTAATATCTCCCGGCAGTGCATTAAGGAATGCAACCAGTGTCCCTCATGTGGTTCATTCTTTCTCCTCCTCTCCATCAGACAAGCGTTTTAAAATATTACTGTGATCATAGTGTGTCAGGTTCTTTCTGATGGATGACTCCAGCAAAACTACAGCAAGTCTGCATTTAGTCTGTGATGTTTAACCTTAACAATCCCTCTATTTAGTCAGAAAAATCTAATATAACTTTGTTTGCCATCCCAGTAAGTCACAGATTTTTGCTATTCCTCTGGCACAAATTCTTTCTAAAAACTACTTTAGCAAAAGTGGACACCATGGGATTCCTTTTTATTGCCTCTCGCTATCTTCAAATCAAAGTCACCTAGCTGACAAGTAAAAAGGTAATTTTTCCCAGCTGCCAAGCCTGCAGATTGACTACATATTGTGTGGACATCAACCTGGATTCTAGCCTTCTACCTTATTACCAGCAGTGATGACAACCCTAAGATCTAAACAATGCCCTCAATAACTCCTGTGTAAACTACAGTGGTATTATTTTAAAAATTTTCAGACTGCCTTTTAATCTCTAGGTAAAAATTATCTTGGTGTTTGTAGGGTTCCCCATGATCCTTCTAGTACAGGAGAAAAGAAAAAAAAAAAAAGAAAAAAAAAGAGAAACTGCATTCTAAGATAGACATTTTAAAACATAGTTAATGTACCAAATGTCTCTTTTATACCTATTCCAAATTACTAAAAGTGAGTAAAAGGGCGGAAGGTAACTGCAGGTTTAATTTGGAAATGTCGGTTTAAACATAGCTATTGCTATATGTACACTCGGATCAGAAGAATCTTCTTGCAATTATAACGGAAGAAAAGTGCCCAGACTGACTTTCAGACTCCATGTTGAGACTCCAAGTCTTAAATAACATTGCAGGATGACTAGGTTTGATTTGGCATCACAGACAGACTGTAAATTTAGAGTCCCACACTGTCATTTGCAGTGAAGACAGTTTCCACTAGAACTTCTCTCTTACCACAGTCCAGTGACATATTACTGCTTTTCCAGTTACTCTGTTTCAATTCAAATGCATGTAGCATATGATTAAAAATGAAATCTGGAACTAAAACTGGATAATGGAGGATTTCTTCAATTTATAAAATCAACAAATTTAACCGTGCTCTCTAATAAGCTTTGTTTTCGTTGATTCAAAAGGATGAGAGAACGTACCCATCAAAGGGCCCTTGCAAGCTCATTGTACATGGTACACACAAGGCGTGATGCACAGGTCATTCAGGTAGCACAGTCTGTCTCTCTGTTGACCAGAATAGACCGATTGCGATGCAAAGTGAGCTTTATTTGAAATCTTAATTGAAAGACTCCTTGTGAAAAGTCTGAACAGACTCACTGGCAGTTGAAGGTGCTTTTTAATCACTGAGAATAAAGACTTCAATCAATATGGTTCAAACTATTTGCCCCTGAGCAGTAGAGTGGTGGTTTTCTTTAGAACGGTGCTTACAGCTTCAGGCTCAAGGCCAAGAAAACTTAGCCCCCTGAGTTCTTAATATAATTATTGTTTTCTCTGTTATCTTGCAAGAGTGTTAATTTGCCTCCCAGTAATTAACTTCCCTATGTGGTTGTCAGGAAGTTTAATCAATAGCATGAACACATACACCAAGCTGTCATTCCTTCCGTGACCAGTACTTCCCTCCCACCTCTCCCACCCCTGTGGAGGTGTCACTGTTTTAATAAAACGAACAGGTGGGATGTGCATAACTTCTTCAGAGAGTCAGTGTCTAAATTGTTCATCTCCTACTCCAAAAACAAAGGTACAACCAATCAGGTCCCATCTATATAATTGCCCCTATTCCAAAACTAAAAGCATTATATGACTCCTGCTAAAGCAGCACCTGGCAAATCAACTTAGTAAAGTTATCCATGGCATTGCATTCTCAGACACTTTAAACATTGTGATGACATTGTAATAAGAGGAGGAGCAGAAGGCTTGATCTAATATAATTCTACTTATGTCCACCATGTACGGGACATAATGTAATTCCCTTCAAAGCTAGTGACAAAAAACCTCATTCTTGGTGGAATTCCAATCTGCCTTGGCAGCTTTGGACTGACTTTATTAAGAGGGATGTCACTCTGTGGCCTCCCTTTTCTTCTAGGGCAGTGTTGTCTGTTCTGATTCGTAGCTTCTTAAATCTTCTCTTGTAACAGCTTAACACTGGTTATTTACTTCAATGTGTTTTCCAAGAACACTTTTCAGTTTCCCTCATTCTCTTCCCTGAACTATCCTTCTGTGATACATTACATGTTTATTTACCTCACCCAGTTTTCAAACTGCAGGAGTTACCAGCATGGCCAAGAACAAGTAAGGTAACTTTTGGGGTGACAGAGGTTATGCCTAAATCTACGCATAAGAATAATGTCCTATGCATTATGTGCATTTATAGTGCTATAGAAAGATAATAATAGCTAGCACTAGATAGAAATTGGAACATCCATGCTGCAGGAATACTTGTAAACCATGTTGAAATGATCAAAACGTTTATAAAAAAAATCCAAAATAACCCATAGATAAATTTTTGAGAATTTTTTCCTGAAAGCTTACAATGAATTCCAAGGGACATCCATTTGAAGGGTAGTGATACGAACATTTTTAAAAGAGTAATGAACCAAAATCACACCCGCAAGAAAAACTGACAGGATGAAGGGAATGTCCTTCAAATGTTGAGATTTACAGAGACAGCTGTTGGAGTCGGGCTTTTTGGTTTCTGAAAAGTGAACCTGCTGTCAAGATCATATTTAGATTGAGAATAAGAAACAAGTCACTTCTTGATTATAGGAAATGTGAGTCCTTCCAGCTCGCAGCAGAGTCTAGGGAAGGTTATTATCTCCTGCCTAGTAAAACTTCAGAATTAATCGATGATTTGCAGGATGATATTCTATCTTTACTACCAATTTTGACTTTGCAATTTTTTCCTCTTTAACTGGGCACCAAGACAGTCCCAAGGCTTGTGAGGGGCGTATCTGTGGTTTCCTGTTCCTATAACAGGTTGACTTTACTTGCACTAACTATATATATATATGACATACACACATATACATGCCTATATATATAAACATATGTAACATATATGTAAAATCAGTTGTATTGTAACATTTGCATAAGGTTCCTCAGAAACTATATATTAATGAACGACCAGAGGAGCTCTGTTCCTCACCGATTCCACCTTCACCTGTGCTGATACTTAGCCCTGTTCTTTCCTCCTTGCAAAGCCTAGGGTTTAGAGGAGCTATCCCTGCAGCTTTCCTCACTTCCAAAAAAGAAAGCCAACAGAAAAAAACCCACAAACCTACCCCACTGCAAGAATCATAAAAATTTGCTTCCCCTGAGGCTTACAAAGCAGCTCGATTGCACCAGTTCTAATAGCCTGTCCAATATTAAGTGTTGAGCTTCTCTCCTCCTTCATATGCAGTCCATATCTTCCAGAGCACATACATTTCCTTCCTTCGCTTTGTCCTTCGAAAAGTTTAAAGGATAGTTCATTTGCTTTGGAGAAGCAAATGTTTTAAGTATAGGGAGAGTTGAATAATTTAGCCGGGGGGGGGGGAGGGGAAGGAAAATTCAGCTTTACTATCTTTTCTGTGAAGAAATAAGGTTGTTTCAAGCTGCAGTCTTATGCTTCCTTAAATTGGATTATTTTCAAATGTATATTTCTTGGAACACAGCTGCTACTTCTTTGACAAATTAAGTAATGCATCATGAACAACTAAAATTCATTGCAACATAAAAACAAATATATGTTCATTTTACTACTTTGTTTTCTCCAGGCTTTTGAATCATGGTGGGATATTTTAAAAAAACATATATCTTTTATAAATCTCTTTAATAATATCTACACAATATTGAGGCAGCACTTTATTGAACAGCAACCGTATCCAACCATTTGAAATGTAGGTCCTACTGCTTTTTATTCTCTCAGACTACCAGCTTTGTGGTTTGAGGTTTCAATTGACAGCTGACACTGGTATTTGACTTGCTGTCATATTTATTGCCCTGATTACAATTAAAAACATTGTTATGGGAAAGGAATGATGATACCATGGTCACCTTGTTAGAGTAGAAGGTTTTTCACATACAGTACAGTTATGTAAAAAGTGTGATAAACTGTTGGGGATTATGAGATCTTTCCTACCAGAACTCTCGCTCCTCACATTAATTGCAGCTACCACGGAGGACTCCAGGGAGGATGCAGTTGACTGGAGCCATAAGCAAATTTATTATTATTATTATTTGTAATACATGGCAACAATTAAATTTGGGGTCTATTGTGCTAACTGCCCTATAAAGATATAATAAGAGACAGGCTTTTCTCTGAAGAACTTGCAGTCTAAACAGAAAAGACAGTTGAAGTGTAGCAGAGAAAAAGGTTTATCTACCGAATATTACAAAATATTGAGGCAGCTGTTTTGAAAAAAACAGGAATAATCTTTAAATAATTGCAAAATGATGCTTTTTTGACAGAACACAGTAAAGCACTTTGACCTTCATTTTGAAATGTTTATTCATTTTGTCATTTTTTACTTTATAACTTTTATGTAATAATACGAAATTAAAGGTTGACATAAAAATGTAAAATTTTTGTTCTGTCAGGGTGAAGTATTTTGACTGATTCAAAGCAAAGTAAAACAAGAAAACCTTGCAATGTTCCTTTTAGAGGATTTCAGAGAAATTAGAAGCATTTGGAGAATTTTAGAGAATTTCAAAAAATTTAGGTTGCATTCTAATTTTGGAATCCTAAAAATCCTTTCACAAAATTGATTTTCTATGCTCTGCACAGTTCTACTTAAGAGCCTTCTTTGTTGTGAAATGAATAGCTTTAGCAGCTTTCCTTAGCTTTTGTGTGAAATTAATTGGTAGTCTTCTTTCCAGCTTCTAACCTATAACAAAAATAAACCAGTATTTATATTAAATAGTAGGCTTATTTACAGCATCAGCAGATAAGGTCAGCACTGAAATGGGCACAAAGGTTAAGCAAATTGGCAGAGCAGGGCTGGATGGCTTGCTTTGCTGTTGTGTGTCATGTTTTCTGTAGATAAATAGATTGCTGGAGTGACTAGAGATATTTCCTTAGTGTTTTTCAATGAAAGCTTTCGGTCTGAAGATTTCTTGTTGGCTCTGACTATTGCTCATTTTCCTCATGCAATACTACCTGTTTATTTTGGCTTGCTATTAGAATGAATTGTGCCAAAGGAAGGCTGGAGTCATATTAAAACCAGGTGTAGACAAATGATTAGCATAGACAAGGAGACAGGTTATTTGGGAAAAAAAAACCACACCCCAACTGAACTAAAACTGCAGCTGAAATTTCTCATTTGATGTAAAGTTTCAAGTTCCTTAAGTAGTTTTTCCTCTGACAGGCAGGAATCTGGAAAGGCATTATTACAGGCACCTGCCTTTGGAACATCATCTCATGAATCACTCCTCAGAGAGGGAATAGTATTCCCTCTGCAAAGCACTGGGGAAGATGAAAAAAAGAGATAGGATCTTCACAGAGACCCTGGAGAGCCAAGCATCTGAACCCTCAGCTGCACATGATGGGCAGCCAGCATCTGTACTCCATCAACTGGCAAATGCAGACTGTCAAGATGGGGGACCAGGAGGCTTGTGACTTCTGGCGCCAGGAAGACGGCCTCTTTTCCACCTGTAGATCTGCGACTGCAGAATAGGATCAGTGTCCTGGGGAGCCATCAGAGCCGGCCAAGCCTGATCCACATGCAGACACTAAAAAGCAGTGGGTAACGCATATGAAGATGGAGGTCCCCGTCTGCCAACCTGATCTGCTCTCTGGGGAGGTTTTCTGGGGACTTTGATCTGGGAAGTTGAGGAGAGACTGCTGAGGCTCATTTGGCTCATCTTAGACTATTATCCCTTGCTGCTCATCCATGTGAGCACTGACGATACTGCCAGAGGAGAGCTGGAGTGTATCAGAAGTGACTACATGGCTCAGGCCCATGTGGTGTCTTCTTGGTCCCACTAAGTAAAGGGAAAATCTTTCTTAGGAATACATAGTGCAGGGTGACAGTAACAAGAGTAATGATAAAACAGGACAAACGGAAGTCCATCTCGATTTTCCCTACTCATATGCACTTGACCTGTGAAATGAATAGAATGAACCAGAACTCTGCATCAGGTCACAGAGGTACAACATGGTTAGGATAGCAGAGACAGGGTGGGACAGCTTGCCCGACTGCGATACTGTGAAGTATGGATACAAGTTCATCAGGAAAGACAGGCAGGGACAATGAGGAGGGTAGTTGCCCTCTATGTTAGGGAGTAGCTCGGATGTATGGAGCTCTCCTATGGGATGAACAACAGGGATGAGAGCTTGTGGCTCAGGGTCAGAGGAGAGACCAGCACGGGTGACATTGTGGTGGGAGTGTGTTACAGACCACCCGATCAATGTGAGGAAGTGGATGAAGCCTTCCTTAAGTAACTCAAGGATACCTCTGGATCACAGACTCTGCTTCTCATGAGGAATTTTAACCCCCCTGACATCTGTTGAAAAGCCAACACTGGGGGACATAAGCAATCAAGGAGGTTTTCAGAGTTTGTCAGGAATAACGTCTTGATACAGATACTGGATGGATCAACAGCAGTGACACAGAGCTGGACTGGCTATTCCCTAACAAGGAAGTGCTGTTTGGGGATGGGATAATCAATGGCAACCTTGGCTGTACAGGACATGAAATAGTGGTGTTCAGGATCCGGAAAGGAGTGGGTAAGGAGAGCAGCAGAATGTAGACCTGGGCTTCACAAAAGCAGTCTTCACCTAATTCTGTGAACTGGTAGGTGGTATTCCCTCTGAGGCAGCTCTGAAGACAAAGGTGCTCTGGAAAGCTGGCCAGGTTTTAAGGACAGCATCCTCCCAGCATAAGAACTGTCCATCCTGACACTCAGGAAAATACATAGATATACTGGGGAACCAGGTTTGCTAAATGGGGAACCCACAACAGTTCCAAAGCAAAAAGACAGCATACAGGAGGTGCAAACAGGGATAGGCAACCAAGGAAAAATTCAGAAAAATTGCCCAGACATTTAGAGATGGTGGTAGGAAAACCTAGAACCAATGCTTGCAAGGGATGCCAAGAGCAACAAGAAAAGCTTCTCTAGTTGCCTTAGTGGTAAAAGATAGAGCAAGGAAATGTGGGCCTGTTGCTGAATAGGTTGAGTGATTTAGTGTTTTATTTGTTTCAGCATAAAGAGATAAGGCAGAGGTACTCAATGCCTTCTTTGCCCTCAGTCTTCACCAGCAAATATCCCAGGTCCTTGAGCTTAGTAAGGGGATTCAAGGGGGAGAGGAGCTACCAGCAGTGAGTAATGGTGGAATCAAGGGTTATTTGAGAGAACTTGACCCATGATTGTCAAGAGAGGTTGTGCTGTCTCCATCCACAGCAGTTTCCAAGACCTGACTGGAGCAAACCCTGAGCAACCTGGTCTGATGTCAGAGATGACCTGCTTGGAGCAAGAGGTTGGACCAGAGACCGCCCAAGGTCACATCAAGCCAGAATTAACATCTGATCCTATCATTATGGTTTAAGAAGGGAGATGGCTTCCCAAACTAATAGCAGTCTATAAAGAGTAGTGGTCATTTGCAAGTAATTCTCATTATAAGAATGAGAAAAGATGAAATGCAATGTAGAACATGAATTCACTTCAGCTAACTTTGAAATTGTATGAAACGCTCTCGTTTGGACTAGCATGTCAGACTACATAATTTTTTGTTCAGACATATAGTATCACACCTTTAGTTGTTAAACACTAGTCGATTTTTGTCAGTTTGCCTTAAGCCCACTGTAACATTTTGTTAGAGCCAAAGCAGAACAGTTTTTACATGAGGTATTATACACTTCTGTGATGGCAGAATTGTAATACCTTTAGAGCAAGTTAAGGAGGTTGAGAGAAAAAGAAGACGTATGTACAAATGACAGATGCATAGATTTTACAGACAATGCTGAATTGTCTCAAATGCTGTCAATCAAACTAATGAACATACAACATTTTATTCACTACAAAGTTTGTCAAAGATTTTTTTATTGTTATTCTTAGATAAATAAGGGAGAAAAATGTTTCATTAAAGCATCATTTAAAGAAATGACAAAACAGCCTATTTCAATTGCTCTCTAATGGTAGATTTTGACATGATAATATGATGTAAAAAGGGGTTTTCTCCTACAGACATACTTTTACTGAGCTTTGTTAAATGGAAAAACTGCTACAGTCCAAATTCTTATTCGTTTTAGAAAATACATAGACTATATATAAGCCTATTGTCAATAGTATGTTTCAGCCAATAAAGGATTCTTAAACTGGCCAGGCAAAATACTTTTTCAGTTATCATCAGGCTGCTTTTGCTCAGAAAATATCATTGCTTTTTCCATATTTGAATATTGGTAAAAAAATTAAAATTAGGTTAGACTATGTAATGCACAATTAGACAGGGTTATATATTTACTGAAACATTATGTTGTAATTTCCAATACTAAAGGTTTTGATGCCATAAGATTAAATTATTTCATTTTCGGTAGAAGGGCTCATCAGAATATGACATTAAATTAAACGACAGAATAAAACTTGATGGAATGTCAACTCCCCAGAAACAGTCATTTCTAGAGACTGAAAGAAGACGGCTGAACTTTCTTTTAGTTTATTTTGTTGTGAAACAGTGTCTTTCTTAACATATCACCAAATGCAGGTTATTTTCAAAATGTGTTTTGCTTTACTTTCTCCTAAGCTGCATGTAGATTGTCCTCTCAATTAATTTCTTCACATGTACATGTATGCTGTCATTCATTTCAGTCATAATACAGAGCCAACAGAAAAAAAAAAAAACACCTAAGTGTATTTTTTTTCTTTGTTAGAAATCCATGTCAAATTTGAATTTTCCTATTTACCAGGGGACTCAGGAATTTTTGATCTTCCATAAAGTACATTACTGAGACCTCCTTAGACACAAGCTATGGCTTAAAGGAGCTATTGTTTTATCCTTCTGCTCACGTTATCCTGACTGCAGAAGCTGAGAGTGTTCTCTGCCTTTACACAGAGTGTTTCTTGGGCTGTGGAGAGGAAATTACTCTGATTCTAACACCCATAGACTGGAAATAATCTCTGTTACATTGACGGGGGAAACAGTGGCTATATAATTTAAAAGAAAATTTTAGGAACCACAGCTTGAAAGTTCAGTCATGGACTTACTCTGTTTAATTTAAAGAAAATAGGAGAAGAAAGTGCAGTGATATTATGTGGCATGTTAATATTGCCAGCATTACATTGCACAGTCAGATATTAGCCTGTGGTACCGTTATTAACCTGGTGTTCTGAATTCCCAAGCTGGTATAAATCTGTTGACTTCTAAGATGCTTCCAAAGATCCTCCAAAAGGGATCTTAGGAAACAAGCTAACACAACACATTTTGATAGCCTGGAAAAGTTCCAGAAAACACTCAGCCTCAGCTGAAATGAAACCAGAAGTGTGCTGTGGTCTTGTAGCTGTGATAGTCTTGTATAGATCTCGTAATTCAAAATATGAGGGATATGCAAAATATTCGTAGCAGAGAAATCAGGGGTCCTGTTCTCTTCCAACACAGAGCAGGCACTTTTTTTCCTTGTAGCAGTGCATTGTCAAATCCTTTGATGAGGCTTACTGCATTTTTCTGGTCTTTGCTAGCTCTGTATGCAGAATGTTAATCATTGTATTCAGCACTGAGCCCTGCTCTGATACTGAATAACACTGAGAATCCAAGTTACAAGCTAAGTAGCTCTAGGTATTTCTTACAGCCTAAGTATGTCTGATATTCATCTGATTTCAGCAATAATGTTTGCTCCCATTGTGATATTTTTCATTTATTCTTTGCCACTGAAATACAGTATGCCATTTCAATCTCTAGACACTGTTAATACAAGGAACATTTACCTTGCAGAAAGGGGGAAGTGAAAAACAGACATGACCAGCCATAAAAAGAAAGTTAAATAAACTTGTTTGATCAACCACTGCATACAATGTTTTACATTTTTCCCCATCATTTGCAGTTAGTTAAGAATATCATATCATATGTGGTATCAAGTATCATGTTTTAAAAGTATCAGTTTCTATGGCCCCCAGCACTGTAATACTGGCTGTTAATCCTCAGGAATGGCTGGTACAATGTGTTGATTAGAGTGTAATAGTTTAATCATCTCTCAGTGTTAGGAGCTCACGTTGTAGTTTCACAGATCATGAAATGTGTCTGTTTAAGATATGAGCACATTATCTTTTCTTCTTTTTTTTTGCAGAAGGCGCTATGTAACCATGCTCAGTTTATCTCTGTCTCTCTTTTACCTACATTTTGGTGCTCATTAGCATGATCATACAGGGCACAGGGATAGTCAAAGGTGATGTTTATTACAGGGAGAAAAAGCACCATTTTCTTATTGGAAATGCTTTTGCATTGCAAGTTAAGGAGTGTAAACCATCCTTATCACTTCTAAACACTGCATCCGATCAGTAGTTAGCTGTAGAGCTGATTGCCATTGTGCAAAGGACAGTGAATTGACAATGTTTCCTAAATAAGTTATTACAGCAATATGGAAACTGAAAAGGCATCTTCTGAGTATATTCTCTCCTCAGGGATTTGGGGTTATTTTTGGCTTCATGAAACTGAGTTTAAGTAGATATACCAGTGTCTCAGAAGAACAGAAGGGAAATGAGAAGTTAGTGATTAAAACAGGTAGTCAAGAATGTGGCTTTTGGATCTGATCCTCCCTAGGTGTATTAGTACACTCCTCTGAAGTCAGTAGAGCTTGGCCGATTTATACAAACTGCAGATCTGCGCTTTGCCAAAGGACATACTTTGTAACAGTTCAGTTAACCTTATTTCCTATTAATTTTTTTCTTTTTTTTTTTTTTTTTTTACTACCAATTTGTTAAATTTGAAAATACACTTTAGGCTTGGAAGGCTTTACCAAGCCAATGGGACTGTGCCTCCTTTAGACAAGCCAGACATAACCCTCTCTCACAGCATCTGTGCAAGCCTTGAAGGGAAGCGAGGACTGGGAAGTGTAGTATGAGGAGACAAAGGCATAATTGTCACTTGGGAAGGGGAAAACAGGGAACTGGTTTTCCCAAAACAACACTAAGACTCACAGAGATGCTCAAGTGGTAATGTAGAATTTATTAAATACTCCTATTAATTCCAATTATTAAGCTACAAACCCGGGAACAGGTACTTACTCTTTTTGGACAGAGGGTAAGAACCAATTTCTTAGACAAAACTAGGGAAGGGAAAAAGCAAAAGATAAGAGGCTCCAAATACTTGATAAAATAAAGAAACCGTTCCTTTCCTCAGTCCTTTAATTTGTTCCCAGGGACAGCAGAGGGGCAGCGATGATGTCCTCAAGGGGAGAATATGACAACTAATGCCCAAAGAGGAAGGCATGAGGAGAAAATGAATAACACATTGGCAAGGACTCCCAGATGAATTATTAAAACCACTTTATTAAATATAAAATCATCATCTTTGCCCCTTGCCTTTCATTTTTTACCTTCCAGAAGACCTTTCAATGCCTTTTGTCTTCTCTAGCTCATTTAGAAAAGATCTTTCTTCTCCACCCGTTTAAAAAAAATGTTTTTGCCCTTTTTGTGTAAAAATGTTGTTTAAAAAGCTAAAACCAAAAGACTTACGAACAATGATGGTAATGGAGTATTCTTTCATGTGAGCAGACGTTTTCCCCAATCAACCCTCTCCCACGAGCAACCTAAAATTATAGCAATGTTAAATATTATGATTAACTCTAGTTTTAAGAGGGAGGCTACTTCAGTCAGTTGGATCATTGCATTCACATAGTCTGCTGAAGTGTTTACTACCCAAAAGGAGCATCTGGCAGGGTGAAAGCCAAACTGTGGGATAAGTGACTTCACTGCAGGAACAAGCTGAAAGAAAAAATGGATTGTGAAGGGTGGGAGGATAGCAGCAGGCAGGAGGGCAGACAGGAAAATGTACTGATATATGGAAACAAGAAAGAAAAAGGATAAACATGTGCATTCAAGTGTGCTACTCATTTTCTCATTTTTTCCCCAGTAATTAGAGCCCTTTTAAATGGAAGTTTATTTAGGTTCAAAACTTACAAATCATCTTGTAAATTATCCTACTTATGCAAATAGACTCACTGATTAATAAAATTCTGTTAATGAGATTCAGTCTATGTATCTTATGTGGACTGAGCTACCAGAACAAATCACAAAGTATAGGATGTTCACAATAACAGTGGTTCTGTGATTTAACTCCTTTTACCAGTTTAGAGATGGGGACATGAGTCAAAAAGAAGCTATGGGGGACATTTTTGAAGTGTCAAAGTACCATAAAATGCTTTGAAAGGCTCCATTTCAATTCTAAATACTTTCGAAAGTCTGATCCTTAACGGCTTGTCTCAGGTGGAATAACATGTCTAAAAGAGAGCCGGCCTGTAAAATCACATTTACTTGCATTTCCTAAGTATTGGAATATACTCCCTTTAAGACAGTTTCTTATCTTCTCCAAATGAGTCAACATATATTGATCTTTAAATGTGTATTTACTTTCAGATCTTAGATTTGAAGGTAAGAAACACCGATTCTTATTTAATTTTCATATTATCCAGGTTGAGAAATAATGCCAGTGCTTGTATTTGTTTTCACATCAATTTAAAAATTATATAAATATTGACTTTTGCCGGTTTTATTTTAATATTACCACTAAAAATGTAGTTACCTTTCTGCTTTGAAAGAGTTAAAATGTTCAATTCTAAAATTGCAAAAAATTCAAGTTTAAAAAAATAAGAAGTTCAAGAAAAACCAAATTAGAAGATAATTTTTTGCTTTTGCTGCAACAATAGCCATAACTACATAATTAAAGACTATTAATTTTTTTTTCAGATGAATTCAAGTTATTTATGAAAAGGCTGCCCATGAATTATTTCCTGAACACATCTACTGTAATGCATTTGTGGACAATGGATTCTAATTTTCAACGTCGCTATGAGCAACTAGAAAACAGCATGAAGCAACTCTTCCTCAAGGCACAGAAAACTGTTCACAAGCTCTTTGGCCTTAGTAAGAGATGCCATAAACAGCCACTCATCCGCATGCCAAGGCAGAGGTAAGAAAGCCTATGAAAACCTGAGAAACTCAAACTGCTGTCTTGACACCAAAATCTCATTAAGGGCATAGATGTGGGAATGCGTGCAGCATATGGTACATGCACAGTATACAATCTTTATATTTGTAGGAGTTGAACAATCCCAGCTTTCGATATTGCTCCATTCATGTTTTCCTAAATATGATGGGAAAGATCAAAATAAAACCTGATTTGTATATGACTGTGTATTATGTGAGGCAACTTAAAAATAACAGGAGTGTACAGATTCATCCCATTTGGTCTGCCTCTGTTTTACAGAACCATATTTTCTGTGGAACTTGGCCAAGTGTAACAGTGCCAAATAATTGTATACCGAATACTGAATACTTATTCTGAAGCAAGCACAGCTATTTTAAGAACTTTCCAGGTCATTATACAGTATATACTACATACCATTGATTTCTTATCTCATTTGTCAGATATGAATTAGATTTGAAAGGATGCCTAAGGAAAGAAAATAGAAGTGTTTTAGTCCTTCCTAGAAAGAGAGAGATCCTGAAAGCTAACTAGTCAAATCTATATTAACATAAAGTGGTTATAGTTCATTGCTGATCAAAAATTGCTTTATTGAAATTAGTGGAATGACACTAGAGTAAATATGAAAAGAATGAGCTTTTAAGGACGTTATTCTGAGCGCAAGCATCATGGGCCTAGTCCAGTGACTCCTGCATTTAGCATGTATCTCCGTTGGTTTTAAAGAAATCTAGTTTAGGTTCATTGTTCCAGAACTGCCAGGGGTACTTTACTCTCCCCTGCTTTCAGCTCTCCTATTGCAAGCTAAGGCTCCAGCAATTCCTCTCTGCCTTTTGGTGGCACTTAGCTAACCCTTCCCCTTTTTCTTTCAGAAGGAGACAACTGTTACGGCTCTCATGCCCCCTTCTTCTACATATTGTGCTTTGCTTTGTGATCTGCTAGTTGAAACAAAAAATGTATTTTTCACTTGTGGGGCCATTTCACAATTAGAAAACATTCCACTAGGAAAGGTTATATAGCCACTGCAGTGCTTTGACATCATCTCTTGTGTTTCTTGGGCATGACCTGAATGAGCATTCTGCCAAAGAAGTGATTCAACATGAAAGACTTCAGCAGGAACCCAGAGCTTTTTAAAATACAAGAAACAGAATCCAACCTCACTTTTTTTTTTCCCTATCAAAATTTAAAATAATCAGGTCTTCCAAAATAACCACTATAGGGTTTTGGGGCAACTTTTGGTTGCCATCGGTAACAGCAATGATAGAGTACAGATGAACTGAGATATAAAAAGCAAACATCAGTTGAAACGATTGCTCAAAACACACCTTTATTGTTATATGAAGAGCATTTTTTTTTCAAATGCAGAACTTGTGAGTTTACAGTTTATTTGTTAATAAAAAGATGTGACGCTATGCAAAAAAGATGTGGACAGGCTGGGAGGGTCCAGAGAAGGGCCACAAAGTCATCAAAGGACTGGGAGTCCTGCCATATGAGGAAAGGTTGAGAGAACTGGGTTTGTTCAGCCTTGAGAAAAGAAGGCTTAGGGGAGACCTTATCACCATGTTCCAGTATTTAAAGGGTGGCTACAAAGAAGATGGAAACTCCCTTTTTACAAGGAGTCACATGGAAAAGATGAGGGGAAATGGTACAAGTTACTCCTGGGGAGATTTTGATTCTACATGAGAGAAAATTTTTCACAATGAGAACAATCAGTCATTGGAATAATCTCCCCAGGGAAGTGGTGGATTCCCCAACATTGGACACTTTTAAGATTTGTCTGGACAGGCTGCTGGGCCATCTTGCCTAGACCATGCTTTTGCCAAGAAAGGTTGGACCAGATGATCCTTGAGGTCCCTTCCAACCTGATATTCTATGATTCTATGATTCTATGATAATAAATTTCACTAGCAATAAGTTTGGCTGTTTTACAGGGAGTTATACTAAACTTTCATAACATTTTGATTTTGCAATGCATCTCTAACTTAGGAATATCATAACTTTTAAGATAATTATGTCCGATTTTAGTGATTGCTCTAAAATTTTTTCTAGTCAGTACAGAGGGAGATTGGACATATGATGACATAATGATGATCAATAGATGGCTCAAAGATCAGTGCTAAAGGCAGGTTTGGGAATACTTAGCCAGTGGGATGCATTTGCTGAAAGAGAACATTTTCAAAAGCTGGATTCCATCTGACTATCTGGGAAAATTGTCTTCTGACATCAAGGCTTTTATGGCTGATAAGAAGAGCTTTAAACTGAGAAGTGAGGGGAAAAGGTCAAAAGAAACTGGTTTAATTTCCAAACCTGGTTAAAAAAAATCTGATAGACCAAGATAGAGGAATGGATAAAGGAATATCAGTGGTGAAAAGATGGACAGTGAGGAGAAAGAAAACACAGGTATTGATAGAATAGTATTCAGGTACTTCTTGTGATGAGAGTATACCGAATCCAAACAAGGTACTGAATTTTTCGATACAGAACTGCTAACAGGTAAGCACGCAAATGAATAGCGGGTAAGGCAATGGAGAATGAATACCTGAGTAATGCAATAGAGAAACATGAATTATTATTGCTCAGGCTGTAAAACCAGACATTTCAGCAGAAAGTGAGTGGAATAACAGAAACAAAACCAAGTACTAACATTTCTTGTGTTTAAGGGAAGATAGAAATAAAAGCAAAAATCTCAGCTTCATGTGCCAATGATATTCTAGGCTCCAGAGAAACAAGAAGGGGGAACTGGAACAAAATGTAATCCTTTCCAAAGGCTTTCCAAATAGCTCCTTCAGATTAGTGTTGGGGCTCTGCTATTGATAGTTAAGGGTGAATTTTATTGTGGAGAGAGAAATTAGAGAGAGCTAATGGAGATACAAATACTATTTTAAATTGTATTTTATGGGCACTTGTCTTTTCAGATACAGATTAAAGAGCCAATGCTTCGGTTTTTAATAAAGGTCATGATACTGGCAGTGAGTAAAAACAAAGTAACTGTGGTAATGTTTAATTTTACACTGTATTTCACAAGTCAATAGAAGATATAGACAAAGGATTTTTAAAGGAATGTGTTGAAAGTGAGAGCTGCTTTTCTCTTTCATGAAGATGGGAGGTATGTCCTAAAAGTTTAACACAATTCATGAAAGCTTTCTATGAGACTGAGTTTTATAGGGATTTATCTATGTAGTCTGCCAGAAATCATTTCATCACACTTGAAGGAGCTCCTACATACAGTCAAGGTTATAATTAATTACTGAAAATACCTGTCTCTCTTCTCTGGCCTCAAAATTTTGTTACTGAACATGAAACAAGTTGTTGCTTGATTGTTTCAAAATGGGATTCAATTAATCAGATAGACAGAATTGCTTGCAACTTTTTCCATATTTCCTGAAGAATCAATCCACTTAATAATCATAGGACCAAATTACATTTATATTTTAATTTTCTAATCCTTGAACCAAAATACCATTGAATCCTCTCCTAACGTTATTGTTCATAGCAGAAGAGAGTCCATTAACTTGCAAGCTAAAGAAACCACATTCCTGTGTCTCCTTTTTAAACACAGTTTATATTCTTCAGCTAGAATAATGTATAGTTTTCTTTCAGTCTGCACTAGCAATCAGAACAATGTCTTTTTTACTGCAGCACTTTTGTATACACTGGGGATGGGAACAGGATTACTATTTTTATTTTATTCTGTTCATTGCAAATCTTTTCAAGTTCCAGATGTTCTTCCCAGATTTTAAGCTGTCTTTCACTAACATGAAACAGACCATTGTTCCTTGTCCTGAAAGTCAAATTATGCCAAGATATGTCAAAAGTCCATAGATTTCCATTATAAACCATTATGGTACTGCTGAGTGTAACTTTTAAAATTCACCTGAATTAATCAATACACTTTCTGTAATCAGTGAAGTATTTACTGGTTGTCTGAGTTCAAAGAAAAATAGCAACTGAAAATTCAAAATCAACAAGGAGCACAGAAATTGCTATGTAGATAATCTGTTCCCATGTTGTATGGGATGGAATGATAAAACATTCAATTTCAAGAGATAAAGAGAAAAACAAGATTAAAAAAAATGCACTCTGAAAAGAAATTTGATGTTCTGTGGAGTAATGCTACCAGGTGAGCTACTGCCTCCATGAATTTGAGGCTCTGCTGCTTCAAAAGGCTCAAGTGATTATTACTAATACGTTCTCTCTGCATTGACACATCAGCCTTAAAAACTTGCAGTATCATATGCTCCTTCATTGTGTTTGCTTGGCCAGAGTCCACCGCATGCAGCAATTGTTATTCCACTAGATGGCCAGCTCTTGCTGCAGTTTTTATACAGGAAGGTTGTTGAAACACCGCTAGTGGCACAATACATTTTGCTTTGCAGGAATCAGTAGGTGTTGTAAAATATGTATAGGAGGGTTGCTGAAACAGTGCTAGAAGCACAATATATTTTGCTTTGTAGGAATCAAGATGAGCTGTAAAACCACGTCTGCCCTAAGCTCGTCATGCGTATTTCTGTATTAGGACCATGAGCTGTAAGGAGCAATTGTTAATCTTCGGAAGCAGTTTGCATATGGTATCTGTGGTCTAGTATATCTACCCTGAGAAAAGGACTATCATTAAGTGTCCTGGTTTCGGCTAGGACAGAGTTAATTTTCTTCCTAGTAGCTGGTATAGTGCTGTGTTTTGGATTTAGTAGGAAAATAACGTTGATAACAGACTGATGTTTTTAGTTGTTGCTAAGTAGTGTTTATACTAAGTCAAGGATTTTTCAGCTTCTCATGCCCAGCCAGCAAGAAGGCTGGAGGGGCACAAGAAGCTGGGAGGGGACACAGCCAGGACAGCTGACCCAAACTGGCCAAAGGATATTCCATACCATATGACATCATGCCCAGTATATAAACTGGGGGAGTTAACTGGGAGGGGGGATCGCGGCTCGGGAACTAACTGGGCATCGGTCAACGAGTGGTGAGCAATTGCATTGTGCACCACTTGCTTTGTATAGTTTAATTCTTCTAGTATTATTATTGTCATATTATTATTATCATTATCATTGTTTTTCATTCCTTTCTGTCCTATTAAACTGTCTTTATCTCAACTCACGAGGTTTTTTCCCTGATTCTCTCCCCCATCCCAGGGGTGGGGGGGCAGTGAGCGAGCGGCTGCGTGGTGCTTAGCTGCCGGCTGGGGTTAAACCACGACATTAAGTTAGTCTAAGCTCTCGATTCCAGCAACATCTTTCTCAAATGAGGTGAGAAAGTGATGCCCTATTACAGGTAGCAACGGGCAGGCTTCCTCCCAGCTTAGGCTGAGCATTGTGACTCACACCTGCACTGAAAGATGAGATCTGTGCATGTATAATCTCATGTTAACGTCACCTTCAGAGTGAATCTTCTCATTTTTCAGAGACAAAATAAGTGGAGGGAATAAAGAAATATCAATTTTACTCAACAGGGACGTCCATATAGGACACTGTAGCTCACATACGGCAATGGGAAGAGGTAAAGCAGCAAGCAAAGCTGTGATTATACATTGTCACTGCGTTATGGGGAGGGAAGGTTGTTTTTGTTTCTGTTTTGGTTAACATGACAGTAAGATTTATTTTCAAATGTAATGACTATAAGCTGAGAAGCTGAAAATCACAGGAACAGAAGACCTGATCCTACCTATGAATTGCTGTCAGTGAAACACCTGACATGAACCAGAGCTGAGGGTAAGCAGGCACTTACATCCACCCAAATTATGGAACCAAAATGAGAAAACTGGAATATCTATGCTTAAGAGCATAAAAGAAATATAAACTGTGTTGGTGGAGAAGGAGAATCTTCACTTTCCCAAGTATTTTTCAGTAAGAATGGCAATGATTTCCTGTGATTGGATTTAATATCCGAACACTACTGAAAGACATTGAAGACAGGGAAAAGCTTTCATTTCTTCTTTCAGAAGTGCCGGTTTAGCACTTGATTTCATTCTTTTCTGTGTCATTAAAATTGGTTCCTTGGCTAATATTATCCATTTGAGTGAATGCACTCAGTACAGTATATTGCTATATGTACGAACCTTATTTGTATGCAGTTTAAATCATTTCGTAATGAAAAAGCATCACTTGAGGCCAAATTTAGCCCGCACAATTTGTGATTTAATAAAGGCATAAGCAAAAATATTAAAAGGAGAAATGTAATGTAGATACAACAGTAAGCCAGTGGAAAAAAATTACATCTTCCTTGGCATAATAATAAAATGGAAATCTGCTGCAACAAACTGCAGCTGAAGATTATGAGCAACTCAAGTAAATAATTTTAATTTTAAAAGACCAAGGTACAACACTTGCACACAAAAGCATGTAATCTTAATGAAATGTCAGTATTTGAATTTTTGAAAAGACTGGATGCTTAATATTACCATACAATTTACAGTGAAGATGTTCGTTATACCAATAGTCTAGCCAGTTTTTTTAAAGGATGTTATTCTGGTAACGTAAGCTGAAGGCAAATACAGAGAAAACTACTTAATAACTTTAAGAAAATATTTTAATTAACATAAAAAAATCCTTATTTCTGAAAGGAAAGCCATTCTCAGCAGCCTTTTGTTTGAAGCATGTCCTTACCTTCATAAAGGGTTTTTTTTTAAGAAATGTACTCTGAAGCTAATGTAGACTTAGAAGGAGTTCATCACCAGAGGCAGTGAATGGCCGCATCAAACAGAAGAGTTGCAGAAAGAATTCTGGTTTTCAAAACCCGAATTTATTCTGGAATTTCCCACAGAATGCACCACAGGCAGCTATACATGGAGGAAGAGCCATGAATTTGCATTTTCTCATTTTTCTGCTCTTTTTTGAATTTCACAGAGCAAAAAATTCACATGCCCTAGGAGCACAACAGGGCCTGAATACTGTAAAAACACTTCAGAGAAGGGGCATGTATCTTAGTCTTCTCTTCAGTCCATATGCAGAAAAAAGATTTAAGATATTTGACTTTTTTATAGTATCTGTAACACAGTCCATCAGAATACTGAGGCCTTGAAACCTGTTTTCTTCAGAATGCTTCAGAATGAAATACACAAAAAAAAGATAGTGTAGATTAATCCCATGCCCGCAGGATGTTACACAGGATTAGTTCCTTACATCCCAAAGTTGGTTATCCGCTACTTTAGATTGCTTTGCTATAAGTATAACTGATTCATGGGCACAAAATTACTAAGGAATAAAATCTTCCACCAAGGAAGCCACAAAGTTCAATACGTGGAAGTTCACAGTACATCACACAGAGATTTTTCTTTTCAAGGCACATTTGTGGCATTGGATGTAAGGGGAAAAATCTAATTATGTATCACTTAGCAGACTGCTAGAATGAAGACGAACAGCGAGTCTAGATGAAAATTGTGTTACTGAAAGACAGTGTAAGACAGCAAAAGCTCGGCTGAATGGAGTGGGTCCAACGTATATGATGCTTCCAAACAAGAGGTGCTAAACAAGGAATATTCTGTCTGGTTTTAGAACATCTTCTCCTTTTAATAGAGTACAATGTATCATAAAGATCTTTCTAAACAAAAATAATTCCAAGAAAGAACAAAGACAATTATACTTAGATTGCACATCATTTTGCATTATAAAAAATACCAGAAAATGTTTTGATCTGCTTCTATTAAGATATTGCATGTGGGAGTTAAAAATGGATTTGCAAGTTTCAATGTAAAGGAACGCCTCTCTGGTGGAAACTTTGATTTGATCTAACACGCCAGGTGCACATCTGAAAGTTGCATGCCATAGAAAAGGAAGGTGATAAGATGAAAGTATGTGAGATAAAATGAAGGTCAGTTTGGCAGTGGTTGCTTTACTAAACCGAATAATAAGTCTGCATCTTTTCTCAAAGGAAATAAAATGATCCGCTTTGAGGTGATACCTTTAATTGGATTGGGGATTAGAGTTATTTAAAACTAACGTGACAGACATAAAAATATGATATACAGGCCTGCAAATAATAGGTCTAATAATAATGACAAGCTAGGATAAACTCTTGTGTATATGTGTGTTTTTACACATATTTTAATAGCTGTACATACATAGGGGCAGACTGCTTTTAGCATCTCCACTGTAATATGTTTTCTCTCAAGGAGATTTGGTTTTCTAATGTTGCAGCACTTTATTACATACTCATAGAGGCTGTTCTTGATCACGTGCTACACATGAAAATTTTTCCAGCCTCCCCACAACTCCACTTTTGATTTTTTTGATGAATAGCAACATTAGAATGAAGTAATTTCACCATATCATAAAGTGCTGTGAAACTAGTAGACAAGTTATATTAATGTCACGGAGCAGGACTATGCCTGCTTCCATGCTCAAGAAATACCATACATGTAATATGTAGAATGAAGTCACTTCTCTCATGCCAGTGTTTTGTCTTTTTAAAGCGTGGACCACTTACCAGTGCAACTGTACCCTAATAGTAGTGCTTTAGCAATCATATTTTACGTTTTGTCACATGATGCAAACTCTTAAAAAAAGAAAATCATCTTAGCAGGAATCATCTGCCATGAAAGGAGTTATACCAATATAGTATGATATGATATTAATTTAATATTGCAGGATGTCGTATTAAACCTTGTTCTGAGACTTGCAATACTAAAATATGATTACTGAATCACTAACCACTATTAGAGTACTGCTGCACTGGCAGTTTATACTTTAAAAGGAAAAAACATTGGCATGAGAGATGTGACTTCATTCAATGTATTGCCCATATATTATATGACTGCTGAATATTCAGACAACACGTCAAAGGAGACAGTATTCAGAAGTGCAACAGCAGAAAATGACTCAGCGAAATCATTTCATTCAAGAAGAATGACTACTTTAGTGTCCATCTTTTTCTTGAGGGCTCTCTTCTAAGAGTAGCAGGGTGATAGGAACAGAAATCCCATATTCCTCTGGAAGACCAATTTCCTCTATACAGTCCAGTTCTGAGAAGGGAAAGTTGGGCTCAATTTCCCCTTCTCCCTCATGAAACAGTATCTAGAGTATCCATTTTTTTCAGATCTGCTAACACTCATTCCACTACAAATTGCCTCTGTCCATTCCACCTACCAAAAACCCTTGTTGTTTCCATCTCAAATGTCCAAACTTCCTTTTTTCCCCCAGGCAAATTTTGTAATGCAATTGGTGCTATCAGTACTGGAGCATGAAAATTTGAAGACAATAAAACACAAGCAGTTTCAAATAGCATTTTATTTTATAGATATATGGTATTAAAAAAGAAAAGTGCAGATGAAGAAAAAGCTGCTGCAGAATTTCAGCTATAAAGATACAGTATTCAGCACATTTAATCTCCAGTGTAGATCTACAATACTGAGGGGCTTGCTTTTGGCCTTTTGGTTTTTACTGTGACCAAACTGCTGTAAAGGACCTTCCCTCAGGCCAAATTTAAAGATATCTTAATCACCTATCCACATGAATCACTTTTAGAAGCAACATCAGAGCCAACACTGTGGTGACTCACAAGGCTTCCAAGCCTACACTTTAAAATAATTACTTGACATGTGGATAGATCCTGGCACACATTTCTGGGCTTGGCAGCTTCTGTTTGCTCCTAGCCTGATGGCCATCTGTCTTTGTAGTCATGACATGTGATATGATGGCCACCATCCTCTCTAGATAGCACCCCCCACCGTCAAGCATCGTGATAATGTACACCACAAATGCAGCTGGAGGTCAGGCAAGGACACCAGCGTGAGATATTGGGTCTTGGAGCACCCTGGGCTTCAGGCTATCCCCAAGCCCAGAAAGTTGCAGTATATTCCAGATTTCACCTGTATAATAAGAGTATATTTGAACATTGCTTTATCTGATCCAGAAGAGTATAAAATGTACCATAAGGGCACATCTTTTATCATCTATGAGTTACTAAGTAAGACAGGAGAAAAATAAGAAAGAACGATCTTTGATAGTCAGTCTCCAGCATCAGGCTTCCTCTGGGGAGTCACCAAAGTCTCTCTGTCTGTGCCCACCATAGTACAACAGGGCTGACAATAGGCTGACAATATCACATCTCCCTTGCTCTCTTTTTTCTGCTCTCTGTGTTTCTTTAGAGTGATACACAGACTGTCTCTCGCTATGTGTTTGTACAGCACATCACAGTGGGGCCCCAGTCTCAGCTCAGGCTGGGATGAATTGCCGTAACATAAATGCTTTTCTGGTCTGTGCTATTTAAAGTAAAAATGTGTCTCCTCTGTGGGAAGGTGATGTTAATGCAAAGCACAAGGAAACTTTGACATGAGTGCAGAATAAAAGGGAAGATGAAGGTTGGGCTTGTGGGGAGTAGGGGGATATTGCCATGCATATCCATATTTCAGGCAAAAGCTTTCATCGCTCTGATGTTTCACTTTGACAAAGAGGTCTCTACTTGTCAGGTCGTGTCTGTCAGCACTCCAAAAACACGATTTCCGGCTCTGAATCAGAAAAACTTCTCAATTAAACAAGTCAAAGAACCATGGATATACATTGACATAGAAATGGACACATACAAACAAGTGTCTTATGTTTCTCACCTGTGTTAAGTCATATGCAATTTACTCTGCTGGCTCACTCAGAAGGCAAGATACTAGCTCTCCAAGGGGACATCAAATGCCAGACTTTAACCTTCAGGGTTGTGCCTCAGGTCATCTTAGCTAAAGACATATGATAGCTTTGTCTTTAGATAACTTTGAAGATTGAATAGTTTCAGTCCTGCAGATGGTGGGTTTTCAAGGTTTTGATTTTTAAAAATGCTTTGAAAAGTACTGTAAGCCTGCATCCGAATTGTTCGTATTGTCTCATGTCTACTCTTTTGTTCCTTTTTTAAAAAAAATAAATCCTTTGCTTCCAACATGCAGAATCAACCAATCCTATTGTGACTTAAGTGCTTCCAAATGACATAGTCCTGGGAACAAGTTTCCTATCTGGCCAATATATACAGATACGATCATGAAAAGACTTATTCAAAGTTTGATATGGCTGTTTCATACCATGTCGTTCTTCCATTTGCAACACAAAGGAAGAAGTAACTCTAATATATCAGCTTCCAGGTCATTCAAAGTTAGTCATTCTTTCTTATTTACAGTCTATTATGTCTTTTATAAACCAAAAATACATTAATTTTTGGTGTGATATGTTCTCTATGTTTTCTTATGTGCTCTTGATAAAAGCAAAATAAATGAATAGAAAGAATACGGTGCATATTGAAGGGTAAAGGGTAGGGAGACATTTAATTTTTCTGAAATTGAGCTGCTAGATAAGAATTCAGTTTGTGCGTAATTGCTATGGATACTGTCAAGGGTAGGGGAATTTATGAACAGAAACAGTAGGAAAAAAATCATATACTACAGTGGTTAATTTTTGGAAAAATAAAAAAATTCTGAAAAATTAAACATTTCAAATTATGGATTCAATACTGGTATCTTACGCATGTAGCTATATACAGATTGGTAAAGACAATGTACAGTTCATTTACCCCGAAGAATATCAAGTAGCAAACTCAACATGTCTGCTGACAGCAATGGTATGACATGAGCTAGAAGTTGTCTTTGCCCCCTCCCCTTGTCTTTCTCCCTTCCTGACTTCCCCAGTTTCTGAATGAATTTAGCACTCCAGAGAGGTGCCAGGCAGACAGCTCGGAAGCATCCAGCCTGCTGATGTGCTCCCAGAGAGACAGGATCGGTAGCAGGCCCAGGCTTGCACTGTCTTGCCAACATGTCTCAACTTTCACTGGGAGGGATCATAGCTGGAGGGTGTGAAAGCAAGTCCATGATAAATAATAAACTCCGCAGTGTTTTATTCCTTGGCTTCTCGGCTGAGAGCATCAGCAAGGGTGCCAGTTGTGGTGGTGACGTGTGCTGTGTGGACAGATGTCACCCAGGGAAAAGCTTTATTGTTGAGGTATTTACCTCATATTCTGTATTGTCAGAACATTTAAATTCCTGACAGATTTCTTATATACTTAATGTAGCTCTAGGGCTGCACTCAGAGACCCCAGCTAACACAAACTAACTCCAGAGTTTTCAGTTCAGTTTATGTCTGGTATGTGGCAATATCTAGCGAGGTATAACCTTGTTTCTGATATGACTATATACAACTTGGATATTTTTTGTATCTCAAAAGATATTCCAAGTATTTAATAAGCAGCAGATTATCTTCTCTTACTCTGGGTAACATTAGAGTTGGAAAAATTTCAAGAGTGGGTTCTGCTATCCTTACTCAAGTTGACTAAGTTGCTTGTACCTGGAATAGGATCATTTGCTTTCAGACTACTTACCAAACAAGAGAGTAGAAAATATAAGTGTGACAGAATTTGCCCATTAGAAATGTTAATTTTCAATGCAATCATTAACTGCCATGGATGTTTATAGTCTGTGAAGAACTCATTATCTTATTGACGTGTAAACTTAGGTCATATGTTTTGTATGGTTCTGGAAAGAAAAAAAATTCTTTATTATTGAGACTTTCCATAAGACGTTGTTTTACAAAAGGCATAGACTTACATTTGTGCAAATTTTTTCCCAGATATTTCCAGATATTTATATTCTTTTGGAAAATGCCATAAATATACCACAGAGAATGAATACAAAGCACCATGTTATCAGTAACATTCTTTAAAAAAATCAATTTTAAAGTCTTTTTTTTAGGCAGGAAACAGAAAAGCTTCAGGCTGAGAGAATGCAAATGAAGTTTTATTTCATCAACAAGTGAAGGAGATCAGGGCCTTAAAGCAACATCTGAAATGAAAACAAGATTGCCTTTCTGTCAAGTTTCCTTCCTCCACATTCACAGTTCGACCAGTATTTTGGAGTTAAACAGTTGTCTCCGTATCTTACAACTGCATAACAACCAACGACAAAGAGAAAGTCAAATGTCTAAGACACCTGTGTCCTATGGCTTCAACCCACAACTCACTGAAGGAAATGGCAGGAAGGTTTTTCTTCCACAGGAAGGTGTCAGAATTCATAAAAGGAAATAACATGGAAGTCACGTCCCGGGATCCCACACGATCTATCCCACGTGGCTGGAGGGCAAGTGCTGATTCAGAACATATAATCTGTTTACCCATCTAGTGCATGTTTTTTTGGACTCTAAGGCATACTAAAGAGATACAATCAGTAGTATAGTTTAAAATTGATGACCACAGATCATTAAAAAAATCCCTTAAGTAGCACATGATACAGCACAGCTGCAGAAGGCATTAATTCCAATTAATTTGTCAGGAAATTATCCCAGTCATAGTATTATCAGTTTTCTAGAAACCTATATATGGAACCACAGATGATAAGTATAAAATAAAGGACTTATATATTGCAAGGAGCAGAAGTAATAAAATTGTTGGCACTCCAGACAGAAGGTGACATTCGCTAATTTTCTAACGTAGTTTTATTTTATTATCTTTAATGACTGACTTCTCTCAATTGTCAAGATATTAAAGTAAGAAGATGACCCGAACCAAACCAAGCCAAACTAAGACCTTTCTGAATTCTACCTAGAATCACATTTTCTTTGCTTACTTTTCAATAATAAATGAATGTATTTGTTCGAAACTCAAGAAATGATAAAAATAAATGCAATCTCTATAGAGCCAAGCTTTTTTCCCCATTGTGAAGCTGCTGTCATATCTACCACAAAATTTATTTTCTCCAGTTTTTAGTTAAAAAAGAAAAACAAACAAAGTTTTTATTTTTTTATTTTCCTTTGATTATCTGGCTTTTTGGTCATTCAGATTCTTAGAGAAATTGTTCTTGTTCTACCCATATGACAGGAATGACTTCAGTATGCAGTCAAACCTCTCCTCGTTACATAAAAGTGCAGCAAATTTCAGGATTTGTTGCATCAATTAAAATTAATATAGAAGTCTTTGTATTAAAAAAGAAATTTTGAAAGAAATTAACTTTTCAAAATGCATACCCTTCTAAAAAACAGCAGTTAGAAATCTCTCTCATCATTGCTTAGATTGTATTCATTATATTTCTTAAGACTCTCCTTCCTCATTTTAAACAGTGATATTTCCAATAGAATCTGAAATCAGGATCATTATCTTAAACTTATTAGTTTTTTTTTTTTAATCTTCTAAATTTAAGAAACTTCTGGTTGATAGTTAAGAAGAAATCCTAAAAAATTCTTTAATCGACCTTAGAAGAATCCAAAGGCATCATGCCCTTGAAACTGTGCATATATTATTCCACACATTTTTGGACAAAGTTGCCTTAATTTTGGAAAAAAATGGAAACAATAACTGATGATTTTTTTAATGTAAGTTGAAAGCTTACCATCTGTGTAGATTGCTTCATCACCGTATTATCTGCAGAAAGCACTACTGGTTTAGATAATTCCTGGAGTGATGGCTAAGTTACAGTATAAATATAAATGAGATAGTTGGCAAATACGTCCAAGATGTGAGCAAGGTACTGTGAAATGGATAGTTGAGCTGCTGACTGTGTTGTCCCTAATGTTTCTCTACAAAACTTCAGTTAAATAAGCTCTGAGTAGAGACCAATGTAGCAAATCCCAAGACAGCATGCAGACTTTCTGTTTCATCAATTTAGCCCTCAATACATTGCAAAACACTTGAGTAGCATTTTCTGTCTTGCTGAGTCCAGCCCACACTTTAATGAATCTTGCCACTGGTATGAGGTTGATCTACATTAAGTGATTTTTTATTTCTTCTGCTGACCATCTGCTGCATATGTAGACTATTTTTCTACGTATATCCACATTTGGATATAATATTAACTGCATTGGGGAGGAAACATTTTACTTGTGGATTAAGAGATGAGCAAAAGTTCATAAAAGACAGAATCCTCAGCTTTGAATGATGGAAGTAGAGAAACAGGTTTCCATCCATGAATATTTAAAAGGAAGTCTATACAGAATATCTGCATCTGTGCTTCTAAGTGTTGCTGCAACTTAGAGTTGGATTAACTTCAAAGATAAAAATAGACCCTCTGTCTATGAAAGGCAAAATTTCTCTGTACTGAATAGAGATTAGTGTCCTGACACAGAGGAGTGAAGCTTTATAAAGAAGTTTTCTACAGGAGGCACCTGTGAATCTTGGCAAATAATGATTCCAGAGCCTGTTTCTTCTTTTTGCTGAATAGCAGACAGTCATCTGGTTATAGAGCTCTATAGACAAATTCAGATGAATGGTGCCATGCAGTTGTGAAATCGATGACATTGCAAGTCTCACAGTCTACGGGATCACACATCTCACCCAAACTTGCAAATATATTTTACAAAAAACCTCTTTTAATCTATTTCGTCTTTGAAGTTTGCAAGAGCATTCACTATATCCTTTCCATCCACTGTGTGAAGGTGATAGTGAAATGGAACCAATATTCTATGTGTGTGAAATTCACATAGTTTTTATGTAATTCCTAGTTTAAATGTCTAGCCTTGATAGTAAACATAAGTAGAAATACCTTGCAAAGTTTGCAGATCATAATCCCTAATCACTGGCATAAAATACACAACTCTGCACACACAAAATTATATTCACACATTTACAGAAATTTAATGAATAAAATTAAGGACAACATTTGCAGAACTCTCTCTTCAACAAGACTGTACAACTTTCTTTCAAAATTGTCAAGTAGAAATTTCTTGTGCACACAAGTTAAAATGCACAGAACTTTGCCTCTTAAAAAAAAATAAATAAATGGTTTCTTAAATCCACCCCCAGGAATTTTATAAAACTGTCCTGGCTTGTGCATTCTGCTTTTGCACTCTGAGAAGCTTTGTTTTAGGAGGGTACATCACAGATTAATCCCTTTGAGTCATAGCACTTTCCATGCTTTGGAAGAAAAGGCTCTATTGCACAACATTTCCTTGGTTCTGATCCGAGGTATTGCTTTGATGATTAAGTAGAAAACTGGAGTTCCAACTATCGGATAAAAAGTAGTAACTAGTTACAGTAGTTTCCTCTCTTCCTGACCTTATTACATATTCCTTTCTAGATCTGAACTCAGTTGCTTGACCATAATTCAAATCCAACATCACATCAATGCTACCTGCTCCAGGAAAGAAGTGAGCAGTTCTAAGTATTTACTTGTTTGCACTCTTATGTCTGCAAGCTCCCCTAGACCTTAATAAGATTTTCATTTCTTTATGGGCAACATCAGTCTAGCATGGATTCATTCTTTTGAATCCCAAATAATCTAATCCCCTCTCCCCGCAATGATGTAGGTTAACCACTTGCTGTTATTTGTGCCCAGTATCCTCACGGAAAAATACAGATGTTAAATCAGTTCACATAATCTGTAAAGAAGCAGAATCATTGAACTTTTTTTTTTTTTTTTTTTTTTTTAATGTGATTAACACTTTATATTCAGGTATGGAAGCCTGTATACTTCTGAGGTTTCATTTGCTTGCCTAGATTTCTAGGCTGTTCTGCATATGTTGTTGACATCAGAAGGTGCTGAATTAACATTTCCACTGGAGGAAAGGAAAAGATTGAGTGCTTAATTTCTTGAGAAGATAGCTTTTAAAATGCAGTTAAGGTGTGCAACTGCCAGTATTAAGGCACCTGAATGGCAGTAACACTTTGCACACTTTTAAGCTGTAAAGTAAAACTGAGTATGATTAATGGGATGGCTTTACACATAACAGCACAGCTGGGGATTGTGTTATTTTATATTCATCTTCCAAACTCCCATAAAAGTAGATTATTGTAGCATAGCACTTCTGAATAGTTACATGATGATTGGAGTCTTAACAGCTCCCATGTTCTTACAAAAGGAAATATACTGCATAGAAACTCAGTCTTCCTCTGTGGAATTCACCCTTCAAGGAGGATGAGGAATATAAAACACTGGAAGGCTGTTTAGGGGACACTGGGGTCATTATACAAATATTGGAAGAGATGTAAATATTTGGTTGAGCGTGGGAGTACATGAACAGAATATTTGCTTAACTTCTGTGGCCCAGGTGGATTGAGGAGAGGTTAAGGGCATGCCTGGGGCTGGGGGCAGCTGATGGCTGGGCACTGGTGCTCTGAGTACCAGCATCATAGTTGTTACTGTACTTCACGGTGAAGGGATTGGCCACAAAGCCATGACTATAGTGTGAAGAAAGTGCCTATATACTGTTAAGGATCAAGTGCATATTCCTTCAGTATCATGTCTGAGCCTGAAGAGATCCCCAGAGTGTCTGTAGTACTGGTAGCAGCATCTATGGCGGGACCCGTACGCAAGCACCTGAATAACCTGAACAGCAATAGAGAGGTGATGTGGATTAACAACTCTGAATAAAAAGGGTATTTGACTTACGGTTTTTATTGCCCACTAATTACAAGACAAAAATTTGCAACCATCTAAATTCTGCTGAAACTCAGCTGGAATTAGAATTGCTGCTACGTGTCGTGTGAAATCTCGCTCTACAAAGGAAGTTCATTTAATGGGCTGCTGGCATCAGCTGGAAGATACCCACTGATCTCATGACATAAGAATAAGAGATCTCCTTTATAACGACTATCCAGATTAAGACATTTTTTATAACAAATGAAATTTTCCTTGATTAGTAGTCTTTTTTCCAAAGATTTTATTATTTATGACCAGTAGAGTCACAAGAAGAAAAATTTCTTATTGCTTAGGTTCTCTCCCATTCCTTTTTTCTGTTATTTGTAAGACAGTATAAGTTTACCCTTAATGAAATAGTAACACTTTAATTTCATTAATTTTAACTGTATCCATAGTGAAAAGGATTCAGTTTGATTTCTGCAGCTGCAATCATATCAATCTACAGAACAACTTTTTCTCAGTTGGACAGTTATTAAACAGATACAGGTACAAAGAAAATTAACAATAAAGAAATGAAAATTTACTGAAGTTCCTTTAAACAAATAAAATTTCCTGAGTAGGATTTTAGATCTTTTTTTTTTTCCTTTTTAATAGAAGAATAATACTAATTAAATCCACATTTCTGAACTCTATGTTCTTCAGTATGTATGTTAAGGACCAAACAAGCTATTGACATGGCTCAGATACTACTTTCCTGCAATCATTTTTAATATGTGATGGATATGTTAAGTTTTCAGCGAACAAATAGGAGAAAATGTCAAATGTATTTTTAAACCTGTAATTTTCTATAGAAAATTGACTTTATTCAGCTGTTTATTTGTAAGCATATGGTATCGTATCTCTTTCTGAGGCAATGACTGTGTACTTAAACTAAAGCTAAACACTGAAGACTGTTAGTATTTTCGATATATTACTACAGTGTCACTTTTGTGTTCCTCAAGTTCTTACAAGGATAGATTCTGCTAGGAGAAACTTAAGTCTAACAAGAAATACTTTAGCAGGTCAGAAGGAAATGAGTAATAATAGGTGACTTATCACTTTACCTGACAACAAGTAGGAATAATGCAAATATACTAACCTCAGGAAAACTGTCTTCATGATAAATAATGTAAACATATATTAACAAATTGTGTTGAATAGTTAAAAAATACTCTTGTTCTTTATGCTTTAAAAAATACGTCTAAATAATAGTTTTTGCTCCAGTTGCCCAAATCCTGACACGCTGCTTTAGAGAACCATCTTTGACTATGAAAACAAGGATATTCTTAAAGAGTATCCCCCCTTGAAGTAGTTTGGCTTTGCATATTGACTGTAGTTGTGAGTTTGACTGTAACTCTTCTTTGGCACCCTGTGATAAGTAGATGTGCACAGTACTGGTGCATTTCTGAACACACCAAATGTTAGTTACGCTGTATTGAAGAACAAGTAAGCTATTGACATGAGCAATGAGTAGTGTTTTCCTGTGGTCATTTTTGTTTGTCGTAAACACATTAACCCGGGAGAAAGGTGATATATCTTAATGACTTCAGAGAGACTGGTTTTGGCTTTTCACTGACTTCAGTGTTATAGAAGATCTGTTAAAGATGTGACTTTTACAAAAAAACAATTTAAAAGACATCAGGCATCTACCAGACTGTTTCCTTTTTTCTTTTTTTTCTTTTTTTTTTTCTTTTTTTTTTTCCCCAGGAATCTTTGTATTTTTTAAGCAGTTGTTGCCTAAAAAAACATGATTCAAAAAGAAAATAATTCTGTAAGTGTTAAAATTAGTAAATCCTGTTTCCCTATAAATTAGCCTCTCATTGTTGAATTCCCATATGAATTTATGGAATATTTGGGCTCACTCTGCAACTTAATAGGATCTCCATCCTATGGACTATTTTCTTGTTTTCATAAAACATGGAGGAACTCAATGTTTTTGATATTTCTGACTCTTTGGCAAATTTTGTAGATAATAGCCAAACACTTCCAAAACTTGTTGGCAGAAATAATGAAGGAATGGTAGACAGGACTGATAGACAATACTGCTAAATGAGCTTTGTTTTCTTCAGAATCCAAGTGGGAAAACATGCAACATGAACACAAAACAAACAAGAGTGGTTTCTTTAGAATCCCAAACGAGAAAAACTTAAATAGCAATGAGGTTATTGGAAGTCCCAGCACCAGAAACAAAATTATGAGCATTTATCCTTAATGAGTATCTCATCTCCTAATTAGATTTGTGCATACATATTTGAGAACTTCTCTATGTTCATATATGACCATGATTTTTTCCTAAAACTCCCTCAATTTTAAATTATTTATGAACCAGAACATCTATTCACTGCTTCTTCCTTTTCCTTTGAGATCTCTTTTAATTATCAGTACCATCCTCACGGACAGATTTTCATATGATCTTTTTCAGCTTCCAAAGAGCATCAAGGAGGTTTAAGTTTGACAAGAATTTATGTGGAGATTTAGGAATAAAAGAAAATAGAAACAGCAAACATATCTCCACATGGGTACACAGTAACTATAACAATGCAGCAGCAAAATTACTTTTGTCTCTACAGATTCTTGGATATTTAAAGGAATGATCAATCAAAACCAGACACATAAGCAGTTAATAGGGAATGAAACAGACCACTTTTAAGTTCAATAAAAAACAAGCTGTAGACATGATAACATCTCAAAAAAATAGACTGTAAGTTTGAAGAGACAGATGAAATTGGGAAACCAACAAATCCCCTCACAATGTAGATAATGTAGGAACAGAATCTTAGTCTTATTTTTTTTTTTTAATCAAACCATCAGGTTAGGGTTTGCTAAGTCAAAAATGGAACAATCACTTTGCCTATCTATAGTAAGTTCTCTAAAGTAACAAACAGGAAAAAAATACTATATATACATAGTGATCTTGTGGAAAATTGCAAGTTTAGCAACAGATGGCAGGAAATGGAATTTGCTGTCTTATCAGGACAATAAAGCAGAAAACAGTTGGGGTAAACTTGTTACAAAGGAAAAAAACTTGCAAAAGAAAATAGAACAGATACTCTACTTCACATTTATAGATTCTATTAAGGACAATCTGTTTTTAATTGGAGAGGGCTTCCTGAGCCTGTAAATGCAGTACGCGTGCTCATCTAAAAAAGTATTTGCAAGTTATTGTCATGCTGAACACAACAAGTGCTGCTCATGCACTAAATTAGATTCACTGCTCAGAGCCTACACGACTCTACTAGCAAAACAGGAGAATCATGAGTAATGTCTGAAACATCTTCACAAATCACTTACATTGTAGTGGATCCTGAGTAGAGAAGCTGCATATTTCTACAGCTGAGCTCAATCACTGCTGTATCAAAGGTTCTGAAAACTTATTGTACAGATGACTAATGTGTTCAACGTGGCTCAACACAGACTAGAATGGTCTGAGATTCTCTCTAAAACAGAGTGAGACATGGGAAATTCATGAGCCATTTTCAGTGCAAATGAATGAAGAAAAGACAAGGTTGCAAGAAAAGACAAATAAATAAAAGATGACTCCCAGTGGATGCATACAATACTGGGAAATTCTAGGTTTAGGGGCCACCCCAAATGTTTGCACTTCTAAAATTTGGATGATTTATTTTCTTGTTTGTTTTGTTGTTGTTGTTGTTGCTGTTTTGTTTTAAGGTTGGTATTTGACAAGGAAAGGAAAGGGGATGAAAGATGTAATGCAGTGATAGTTCTGAGTTCACTGTGACGTGACCTTTTATGACCCTTAGAAGTAGCTTGGGTCTCTTTGTCCTTGGTAGAGTATACTTTGGGGGCAGAAAGTCTTATCCATCAACCATTTCTGAGAAAGGTCTCTACTCAAGGAGAAAAAGAATTGCAGCTATATGTCCAATGTCTGAACTAGTCATTGGCAAAAGAAGAAAAAATCATCTTTCATCCAGCCCCTTCTTTCTGATGTGAGGACAACACGCTGCTTCCACCCTCCCCCCACATAAGAGAGCTATTCCATAATTGCTCTGGGTCTAGAACTAGACTAAGTTATTTCTCAGCATAATGTAAGTGATTTATTTTCCTCCATATTTGCCAAATTTCCCTAGAAAAAAGTTTGTAGACCATCTTTTGTTTATTAGTAAGAAATGTCCCAGTGATATTTAGAAGAAAACCTGGTCAATGTTACGTGTAAGGTGTTCATAATTAGCACTGTGTTTATATAAGATATTGTAACTCTGTACTCCAAAGGAATCATATACAAATGAAAAACAAACAGAAATTTAAAAGTAGCAAAGAAGAAAATAAAAAAATGCTTTCCAACACTACAAAGATGGTAATTTTCTGCAGAACAGTATGAGAGTTGAGAAAAGATTATTTTTCTTTTTGATGCACTCTGGCTTCTGCAGAGGGCTTTTACTTTTTTGTTCATTTGTTCTTCACCCTGATTCCATTGTGTCTGAAGTCCAGTGGCTCTGTTCCTAAACTGAAGTTCCCTGACTCTAAGTCGTGATTCGTGCTTTAGCAAAGGGCATGGGAATTAGCTACCCGAGGCATCCTGTCAGAATGCAGTCAGTCTTACCGCTTTCTCCCTTCTGTTCATGTACTTGAGAACTATACTCGACTTTAGGATTACCTGAAGGATAAGTACCTTGATTTGGGAGTGGGAGATTATGTCTTGGCATTACAGACATTGCTTTTAAACTCGTTCTAATGGGTTTATGTTTTACATGCTTAACAGCATTAGCTGAATACAAATTGGCTAAAAAGCGTAGTCATTTTTTCATGGTGCACATTGTAGAAGACCGAAATATAAACAATATTAAACAGTTCAAAATTTAAAAGGTCTATAAAACAACCTCCTTTACAGTCATGCTCAACTTCAGTAGGGAATTTTAAGTAATGTCAATAGAAAGAATCAATCAAATTGCAGATCAGTATGTACCAAAAGCAATAACAGCCTTGGCGAACAAACAAGCTCTCCACAGCAACCCTTTCCTCCTCTCTTTATAATAGTTGCTTTTACCCTATGATCTTCCTCGTACAGAAGTTGGGAAATTATTGCGAACCTCACCTGCAGGATATAGTAGGATGCATTAGAGATTATGCCATGCCACTTCAAGTTTTCTCACCCATCTCAATTATTTGATGCTGGGAAATTAAACGTTCTTAGAGTACCCAACAAGTCCTTTATTTCTGGAGCTAAAGGTATAGATATTTCATTCAAGAGTTCAAATATCCATATGTGGACAGGTAGTCTATGCAGCAATTCAGTCCTATGTGAAAAATAATAATTGAAGTGGTTTCCATAGAAACTAAAAACAGCCAGTGGAAACTGCTAGATAGTATTAAAAGAATTCAGTCAAGTTATGTTTGAGTAAATAAGGATTATTTGCAACATACTACTGTTTGCAAGGACAGGTGGTATTCTTGAATATTTTTAAAATTACATCCTTGAGCTGCAGCTTCTAGTCGGGCATGTGGTTTCTCACAGGGCTACAGGTTTGTATTAAAAATATTAGGACTCTGTAAGAGGTTGATCATCAACGTTCTGAAGTTAAAGTGTCCTTCTTACTGATGCCATCATTTTTTTTTGAGCAAGTCCATAATGAGGTAAATTGACTAGAATAAGAGAATAATAAGCATTCAGATAATAGTAATGTTTGACAGAACTATGTTGCAGTAAGCAGCACTGATTGTAAAACTCCAGCCAGGTATAAAGCTAACATTGATTTGCACTCCGTATATCACAGACAGTTTGGCTTTCTGTGAATGAGTGTTTGGCTGTGAAGAGTTAACTTCAGAATCAAACAAACAAGCAACATTTGAGCAGGGTCAATTTTTCTTTAACTTTCTGGTAATGTCAATTCTAGCTGTAAGCAGCCTTGTGAAAAACTCTGGATTATATGTGGATTTGGGCTTCTCAGTCCGTTTGCCAGCAGAGACTGATTGTGTTGCAGAGGCAATGTAATTACTCATCAAGGTGAGAGTGTTTGTGTTGGAGCCCTGCTTACTTTCCCAGTGGCAAGCCTGCTTACCTTTGCTGTCAATCAAAAGCACCACAAAATGGTAGCAGCCAGAGATGAGGGAAAAGACATTAATGCATTGAATGAAAGCGCCATAGTAAGCAGGCTGAAAAAGATCCCACCAAAATCTCTCTGCCCATGTAAATGCTCCGTTAATATAAATGCTAAGTCACCTTATCCACCAAAATCCATGTAAAAGATACCTTCCAAACCCATGTAGACAGATTGTGTATTGGATAAACAGGAGAAACACTGGATGATATGTTTGCCTGAGGACATTAGGGCTATTTTTGTGGCTATTCCTTGTTATTCAGTGGTATTCACTGTGCACAGTAGGAAATCCTCTGCAGGACAGAGGGAATATTAAAGATCCAGGCTTGTACTTTAGCTAGTGGCTCTGCAGTTATCCACCTCCAGTCCTCATCATCCCCTCACTACATCTCTAAAACCTTTGTGAGCACATTCTACATCTTATTTCTATTCCTTTTGTCTGTTTTGCACTTAGATTGGAAACTCTTCAAGGCAAAGACTCTTGAGGCAGGTTGGCGTTTTCCATATGGACGATGTCTTCAGGCTTTTTTGGTTGTCACTTTTATTATAAATACAATAGAAAGTACAATAGCATTTGTAGAGCGTTGAGAAGAATGGATGGAATCCTTTTGGGGACATCTTGGTAGTCCTGTTACCCTAGTAATTAACTATTTAAAAACTATCACTAGGAAATTCTTCATGTTTCATGACCTGACTCACAATCTTAAAGTTTAACCAACCTTTCTGAGCTTAGCTAGTTAGAAGTGCAAAGATATTGAACTACAGGAGTTGTACAATTTTGTACGAGGTTAAAAAATGAGCTATTTACTCTGTATATAGGTTCCAGGATGAATACATATGACAACCAAATACATCAAGCAAAAGACAGCAAGTTGCTGTACACGACATTTCATTCTGTAATAACTGAGGACAGCATTGCACATTTCTGCAGCTTGTGCATCAATCTCCCTTCAGGTAACTCTCCAGAAATAAGCAAGCTGCTTGCATTTCAATACAAATTTCATATCAGAAACCTCATTTAAGAGAAGTACATTTTAACAGCTTGACATAAGCATACAGTACACAAGGTTTCTCCAAAGTTTTGTGTTGTGACCAGCAAGTTACACTATAATGATTCAGCATAACTATTTTTTTTTTTTAGTCAATCTTGCACTGCTTATTGTATGTGAGAAACCTATTATAATTTCTCTGTCCCGAGTAAAAAATTCAAATTTATCTCACTTTACCATTCATTTCCATTAATTAGAATCATTATCGTTCCTGTAAAGCCATCACGACCCCTGTTCCTTTGGTTCAGTTGCAGCCCCTGAGACTAGGTTTGGGAGGACTTTTTTCAGGGGATTTTTGTAGCACTTTTTTTTTTTTTTTCCCCAGGGGAGAACATCGGGCCTTTCTGGAAGGGACAGATAAATCTTTCAGAGAGTGCCTAGGGTATTAAGGAGGAGTGTGTGCTTATATATATATACACACATAGATATATATAGAAAGCATACTAGAGACCTTGTTAATGATAGAGTTTCTCCAGAGTCCTTAGTATCCCATAGTGCTTATAATCAAAGATATTTAAAATAACTATGTTAAGAATGCCAAATATGTCTTCAAATATATGCTGTTGTAGGCTCTGAAATGTTATATGTCACTTGTCAGAAGAATATATTCTTTAACAGATTTTTATTTTTTTTTCCTACAAGGAAATCTTGTCTGCTCCAATCCACTTTTGGTTATTAATGTTAATTTTTAGAAATTCTTTGTGAAAGACAAGCTCCTTAAATTAATTCCTTGCAGTAGCAGCATGTTAGTTTCACTAAGGAGGAATTTAAAAAGGACTGAAATATTTGTGGGTTTGTTTTGTTTTGTTTTTTTTAACTATACTCCCTTAGATAAAAATTGCAAGGTATTAAGGAAGCTGTTCTGCATGGGGAGATTTTCTTTCTACCCTTTAGTACTATGGTATATAAAACCATGTAATAATGAGGAGGGGATCAACTCAACAGAATGAGATTGAATATCTAGATAAATAGCGTATCAGAAGTAATATGTTCTTTCTTTGCAACAAGAGTCATCACTTCTTCAGGGTATGATTTATAGTTGATTACCCTTCATACACTCTCCTCCGGGGGAGGGGATTTGCACACAGTCCCACTGCTACATTCCAGCATCTGTGATTTACTTTAACAGCTAACATGCTGATGCAGAAAATAAAACTATGGACAAAACAGATCGCCCCAACCATGCTTTCTAAAGCAAATAAAATGTCCAGAAAAAAAAAAAAAAATCACAAAGTTCAATTATATATCTATGAGATATCCTAAGAACTTTGAGGTTTTGATGGAGTTACAAAGTATTGTACAGCAGTTAATGAACTCCAAAACAACTTCAGTGGTGGTACATATCACAGTTACATATTTTCACATGGTTCTGCCAGAAGAAATTTGGAGGGGTTACCAAGAGGTGTTACATATGCTGACTTCTGCCACTGACATCACAATAGCTTGTGACTCCTGCGAGTTATTCTAACCAGAGTGAGCTAGTTGTATTGATGAGTGAAAAGTACAAAGGTTTCAGCAATCTGCAAGAAGGATTATTATTCTGAATTGCATACATAGATTTTTTTTCTCAGCAATTATTCAACAGCTGGTGGGGGAGTGAGAATAGTTCTATAAAGTAAATTACTTTATCTTTTTATAATTGTATATATTCCAAAAGAAATTTACACAGCTTCATAAGGTGGGAGTTTGGTTCCTCAGTCTCAGTTATCTGTACTAATTTTCCTTTTTTGCAGATCAATGTGCAGAAATTTGTTCTTTTGTTGACCCAATATCAGCCTTTCTATCAACTTATACATTCCATTTCAGGCTGTGGGTCGGTTTGTATGTTTATGGAAGACAAAAATGTCAGAAGAGATGCAATTACTTGATATTTGCTTATAAGCATTATTATTGTACTGTCTCCTATTTTATACTACATACATGAAACATCTGGTCATTTATGTTAATACTTTCCCTATTTATGACCGCAACACAAGTGACATATTATTACAAGAATCATACATTATTAAGTGCAATACATGTTTTTTTTTAAAAACAGCATGATACAACTTTTCTAGACAGCCTTTAATTTTTCTTCAGAAATTTAAGGGTGTCTTCAGAATTTATTCAAACATATCATGGCAGAAAAACAAACCTCTCTTCTGTAACGTATTTTGTGCCTATATTAAAACCTTAAGGGTTTGCTCAAAATTATAGTTATTTTAAGTTATTTTCAGTTATTATAACATGAAAGAAAAAACCCACACTGATCTCAGAATATTATTTTATTTTGTTTAATATCATAAGTAAGGTATGAACACAGAACTGAGTTTTGTATTCTTTAATTAAAACCATTACTCTTTACTGGGAGATTCTTGCTTTGGTGTAATATTTCTGATTCCACATAATAGAAGAAAATGACATATTGTTGCTGTTTATATTACAGTAGCGTTTAGAGGCAACTAAATTTATAATCCAAATAGGCAAACAGTGTGAAAAAAATAAGATCATTATCAAAGGAAGAGAGCAAGTGACTTGTCTACAGTCATGGTCATACAGAAAGACTGTGAAGGAGCCACGAACAGAATCCAGATTTTCTCTACCTCCAGAATTACAGCTGTAACAAATTTTGCAGGAACAGAAACAGATTGGTTTTTTTAATTTCAGTTATTTGTATCTGGGAATAAGGATGCCTAAAATAGGAATAGAGGTCCTGTCTCAAAACCAGTAGGAAAATACGAAACTATAATCGTCTTGTATCAGTTTCACAGATGTAATCATGGACTTGCCTTTCTGCTACTGGCTGTTAATGAGGCTATGATTTTACCTGTAGTAAAAAGGTTTAATTCCAGAAAATCACACAATTGATGGCTGATTTTTCTGGCACTAAATCTCTTTTCATACCCAAAGTTAGCCCTCACCATGATTAAAACTTTGGATGCTTTTGTCAGCACAGTTTTTTTGCATTTTTAGTATGGTTTACAGCCACCCTACCAATTACTCTTTTGCATGATTTTTAATTATCCTACAAAATATTTGAAAGCTTCCAGCTCAGAAATTATCTCCAGCCTCTGAACTTTCTATTTAACTCCTGTTTTGAATAAAATACTCCAAGAACATGGATGCTGCTTCCTCCTATCCTAAGTACAACATTAAAACATACAGTATTCTGTATGCATTTTTCAATAGTTTTGGTGATCTGCTGCATTACATATGAAGACCTTTCAGTCAAGGTTGTTTTTTATATTAATTCTAGAATTTCCACTGCACACTAGAGCTGCTGGTGCATTTTGTTATTGTTGCAAATGCAGTTCATAGCTACATCTTAGACTACCTTTGAACTTGTGCATTTGGCCTCAGGATGTATGTTGACAAGGGAATCCAGCTGGTTTTAGTAGTCCCTACTGGCTCCCTTCCTCCTACAGATTAAGTATTGAAGTTAGGTTTATGCCAGCATATACAAGCAATCTGATGAAGCCCTGTCCTCATAATTATACTACAATTGCTTCATAGCTATATGTATTTTAAGATCCAAAGACACCCCTAAATTAGCTACTTTTACACTTCCTTTTACATTATTCAGTGGAAGATATTTTCTTTTCAAAATCCCATTTAATTTTTCTCCTTTTTCTAAACCAGAGTGTTCCTTCCTTTCAGTTCATTCATTGTTACATCTACCTTAATGGCAGCTGAACACAGAGCAAAGAGCTTCAAGCGGCCATTGCTCAAGCTATATTAATGTGAACCTCTTTCAAAGCTAATAAATCCAGCTGGGAGGGAAAGACTAGCCATAGTGCAGGGAAACAATCAGGACAATATCCAGTATCAGTATAGACTGGGAGATGAATGGATTGAGAGCAGCCCTGTGGAGAAGGGCTTGGGGGTACTGGTGGATGAAAAACTGGACGTGAGCCAGCAAAACGTGACGTGAGCCCAGAAAGCCAATCGCATCCCAGGTCGCATCAAAAGAAGCGCAGCCAGCGGGTCGAGGGAGGTGATTCTCCCCCTCTACTCTCGAGAGACCCCACCTGCAGCACTGCATCCATTTCTGGGGCCCCTAGCATAAGACAAACATGTACCTGTTAGAGCAGGTCTAGAGGAGGGCCACAAAAATGATCAGAGGGCTGGAACACCTCTCTTGTGAAGAAAGGCGGACAAGTTGGGGTTGTTCAGCCCAGAGAAGAGAAGGCTCCAGGGAGACCTTATTGCAGCCTTTCAATATATAAAGGGGGCTTATAAGAAAGATGATGAGAGATTTTTTACCAAGGCCTGTAGTGACAGAACAAAGGGCGATGGTTTTAAACTGGAAGAGGGTAGATTTAGACTGGACATAAGGAAGAATTTTTTTTAGGATGAGGGTGGCGAGACACTGGAACAGGTTGCCCAGAGAAGCTGTGGATGCCCCGTTCCTAGAAGTGTTCAAGGTCAGGTTGGACAGGGCTTTGAGCAACCTCATCTAGTGGAAGATGATCCTGTCCATGGTGGAGGGTTGGACTGGATGATCTTTAAAGGTCCCTTCCAACCTGAACCATTCTATGATTCTGTGATTGTGTACAGTTGTGTGTGTGGCATTACGATGCCCTTATTTTACCTATCTCTGTAAAAGTAGAAGGGGTGTGTGTGTCTACTTTCAGTTTGTCCAATTTTATGACGCTTCCTCAGTTTTCCTTCACACAAAAAAAGCTGATTATGTTACAGTAAGCTTGATTGTTATTTTTCTAACGCCTTAAAGGGACATATTAATCTGACTGTCACTGAAGCATCTAGACAAGTTTTTTATACCTTCATAATTTTTCTTGTAATTACACTTTAATATACATCTGGAAGTGTTCACTTAAAATTCCGCTGAATTAATGGATAATCTGTGGCACAAGATGAGTTTTGCACTCATCTAACACTACTAACATACATAGATACATAACAGGTGAGTAGCTTTAAGAAGTACACGAGTTGGTTTGTTTGGGGTTTTTTTGTTTGGTTGTGTTTTGTTGGGGTTTTTTTTTGGTTGTGTTTTTGTGTGTGTGTGTGCGGGGGGTGGGGGAGGCATCTTTCTTCCTCCTGTACATGAAAACTCTTATTTTTCCTAACACCTCTGATTCCTTTCATTCTGCTTTTGACACCATTAATTAATTTGACTGGTATTTCCTTTGTCCCTGCTGCACTATGGATCGTTATTTAGTAAAAGCTCTCAAAGCTTGTCTCTGATTTGAACCTCTTTAAATAAATAGCTGGTACTACAAAGCAGTTTGATTCCTATTTCAATATAGCACAATAGTCATTACGATTATAGCTGTGTCAAAAAATTGTGGGTATGTTATCCTAAAATGGTTTTTCTATAACCTTTCTTTGGTGTGTGTGACAGAAATGTTTCCTACTAGAAAAACTTTGCTATGAGAATTAAAAGGGTGCAATATTAGCACAGTTAAAGCTGCAAATCTTTGTAAATAAATTCATAACAGGCTAACTAGAAATATCCTCTGAAATATAAAATATTTTAATGTCAAAATACTGTTTAGTTTAGAATATCATGTAACTCATGTCAGTTTTGTTCTATGAGGTGTCACAGGTTTATATCATTTAATATAGGGGTTTAATTCCTCAACTTCTCATAATACAAAGACTATCTGGAATTTAAAAGTGACATGCATTATTGGTTTTAAAATATAGAGTATCAGCCTTAAGAAAGTGGGAGGGCAACAGCTGCAGAATGGTGGCACATGGGCTGAAGGATCTGCAAAAATTCTCCTTAAATGTGATAAACAGTGGAGAACAAAGTATTTTACTTCCATAAATCAACGTAGATTCAGTTTAGATTGTTACTATATCCCAGCAACATAATCCCAGACTCAACCTCCTGGTTCATCCAGTCCCCTTCCTGTAGTATAGCCACCACAGAGGAGTCTCACACCAAGCTAGATTTCTTTAGTTACCCCATCCACTTCTACGCTGGAAGCAATTTTAGCATAGGGAAACAACATTTCCATAAAAATTTCATAGGTAATTAATATCTTTTCTGGGCATGTTAACAGGGGATTTTCAGCAAAGGCATCCCTCTAGGCAGAGGCTTTTCTTTCCTTTACGTACATCTAGAAAAGTATCATATTCCTTCTCTACTTCACAGTATGCTTACCTTGTTTTCACCATGGTCCACATAGCTAGCTCAGACCTTTAGATCAGCTTTAAAGTATCTGGCTCAGGTGGAGCCAGCTGTGAAATTGTAAGACGTGACCTCAGAACAGCTGCACTGCTCCTGTTTATCATCTTTTTGAGTAGGATTTGCAGCTGTCATTGAGCGTCTCGCTGACATATCTGTAACATGAGCCATACTACAATAATTTCAGGCATGTTTATTTGAGCATAGTGCTGCTTTAATTTTGTGAGGCTGAATAAACTAAAAACATTCATTCTTCTAATCACTCACTGGCCGCCTCGTGACTGTACAGTAGGTAGTTTTACCCTGATTCCCAGGAGAAAAATGCATTCACATAAAGACCATTATCATATTCAGTAGCAATTAATGTTCTTGTTATGAATCACAGCACAGAAACAAAGTACTTGGAGTCTTATTTGTCCTTCCCAAGAGGTGATCTCACAAGATCAAGAGTAGGACATTTTAGAGAAGCCTGTAAGTGCATTTGGTGGTGATGTTGCTGTCTTACAGATTTATACTGGACTCAGCCTCCAAAAGAGGGGAAAATAGGTAATGGGTATTTTACTACCTATACACTTCATGTTAAATTGTCTTCATTTTTTTACTTAGCATCTGCTTCACTGAGTACTCATCATCTGCTACTGAGCCATCTGATGTACAACAGATGTTAAGCACTTAGTGAGGCAGAGAAGGAGGTAAAAGTGTCATATCATGATTAAATACTTGCTACAGCTATTATATAGGGTGACCATACTGCTTTGTTCTTACATTTAATGTTACAGTGTATTGAACAAGAGTAAGCACATGTGTGGGATTAAACTTGCAACTGCTATTGTTCAAATAAACTTGGTTTTGAAAGTAAAGTTATTTCATAGCAAAAAAAGAAAGATTAAATACACTTTAGAATTAAGAATTAGAGAGCATTTCATAGAGAAGTAATGCAGTGCAACTTCACATAGAATTATTTCACCTACCAAAACACTAAGATTTATATTTCTCATTAAGATTATTCTCAGCAGAAACTTGGCTGATGTTAACTGATATATTAGCTTCCATAGGATTATCGTATTTTTTGTCATGCTTGTGTAAATGTGAGATTATACGGCAGGCTTTCTTTACCCTGTAAGTATTCTAGCTGAAAGCATGGTAGCCAACTGCTTAGTGCATCCTATGCAACAGAAGTTTCACCCACAAAAAAGTCTCGTCATCCAGCAACAGCAGCCTGATCTTCTTGTAGTAAGGTAGGAAAAGGGTTGAATGTAAGAAGGTGGAGCTGGAGCTGTTATTAAACCATAATTAGTTAATAATCTGTTTCCCAGTAAATTTTAAGAGTTGAGAAAATTTGTGGAATATTGTCACATAAACTAAATATATTCATATTGATGTATATGATCAAAAAAATTAAATAGGGATGGATGGACATGTTCATCCACACAAGAGACGTCGTTCACATGACTAGAAATTCTTTGCATTCAAAGGTGAGATTGAAACCTCAGAATAGTGGAGAGCCAGTTTAGGGTCTTAACTAAAGGGTAGGAGTATCTGATTTGTATGGGCTATCTGGCTCAGTGTTCTACTCTGCATAAGTCAGAGCAGAGGCTTGATGGTCTATTTCCTGTAAAGACAACAGGCATTCAACTAACAAGACAATCAATAATATTTATGTTTTCATAGAAATTCCGTCCTGGACTTAGCACTTCTTTTGTAACTTTGTGCTGCTTTTGAAAGGTTGATTTAAATGACTCAATATTAATAAACAAAAGAAGTTTTAAAAAAAATCTGAAGAATTTCCGGGGACATGTAATTCATTATATAATTTGATAAGAAGTATCCTATACTGATCAAGTATTTTATTTGGTTAAACTAAATATTACTTTATTTCTCAAGTAAAGTTGTGGTTTCAAGTGTATGATTCACCAAAAATAGCTTTTGTTTATCACTTATCACATAATTTTGCATGATGGTGAAGGCACAGATATTTCAGGCATCCCATTTTGATTTGAAGCTCATTGAATTAACTAGGAAGATTCTTGCTGGTTTCACTAGACTTGGAAGTCAGAAGTTATATATCTCAGTGTTTGGAAAACTAACACATCAGGCCACTAAATATAATTTTCCAAATCAAATAATAATGTTGGCGGTGTCATTAAAAGAATAATTGAGAGCTCTTTCAACCCTCCCTCAGAAGCTAATTGTCTTAATTTATTTATTAACTTCTATAAACAAGAAGCAACTGCTCAAGATAAGCAGCCTTTGTCACTAGTCCCCCATTAACACAATGAGAATATAAATGATTAAATAAAACTGATTAAAGGTAAAAGAACATTGGGAATGTGTAGAGAACAATGTGGTGGGGAATGAAGTACCAAGAATTTATTACACCTGAAGAGAAGAATAAAAGTATACTAAATTTTGAGCAAAGCCTCTTATTAACTTTAATGTGGACTTGAGGAGCTTAAAGTCAGAGATTCAGATTCTGTCCCTATTAAAGTAAACAGGAGTTTTTCTTAGAGACTTCTGTAGACCTCACATATCAACCCAACTTTGAAAAAAAATGAAATAGTGGGAAAATACAATGAAGTCCTATGACAGAGTTAGTAAGCATTTTTATTTCCAGCATCAGACTAAGGAGTGGGCCTTGAATGTGTCATATGGTGAATAATGAAAGAAAGGAATTAGGAGTGGTATACTCAAGTTTGCACAGAGTACTTAGACAACCAAGCACTAGTTCAGCCAAATAACTTAGAAAATTAAAGAATAATTAGACCTAATATAGTAGCAAAAGGCTAGCTAATCATAGAATGATAAAATCATAGAATCATTTAGGTTGGAAAAGACCTTTAAGATCATCGAGTCCAACTTTTAACCTAACACTGCCAAGTCCACCACTAAACCATGTCCCTAAGTGCCACACCTACACATCTTTTAAATACCTCCAAGGAATGGTGACTCAACCACTTCCCTGGGCAACCTCTTCCAATGCTTGACAACCCTTTCAGTGAAGAAATTTTTCCTAATATCCAATCTAAGCCTCCCCTGGAGCTACTTGAGGCCGTTTCCTCTCGTCCTATCACTTGTCACTTGAGAAAAGAGACTGACCCCCACCTCACTACAGCCTCCTCTCAGGTAGTTGTAGAGAGTGATAAGGTCTCCTCTCAGCCTCCTTTTCTCCAGACTAAGGAACCCCAGTTCCCTCAGCCATTCCTCACAGGGCTTGTTCTCTAGTCCCTTCACCAGCTTCGTTGCCCTTCTTTGGATGCGCTCCAGCACCTCAGTGTCTTTCTTGTAGTGAGGGGCCCAAAGCTGAACACAGTATTCGAGGTGCAGCCTCACCAGTGCCGAGTACAGGGGGACGATCACTTCCCTAGTCCTGTTGGCCACACTGTTTCTGATACAAGCCAGGATGCTCTTGGCCTTCTTGGCCACCTGGGCACACTGCCACCTCATATTCAGCCGGCTGTTGACCAACACCTCCAGGTCCTTTTCTGCCAGGCAGCTTTCCAGCCACTCTTCCTCAAGCCTGTAGTATTGCATGGGGTGGTTGTGACCCAAGTGCAGGACCCGACCTTAGCCTTGTTGAATCTCATACACTTGGCCTCAGCCCATTTATCCAGCCTGTCCAGACCCCTCTGCAGAGCCTTCCTACCCTCAAGCAGATCAACACTCCCACCCAACTTGGTGTCTTCTGCAGATTTGCTGAGGGTGCACTCAATCCCCTCATCCAGATCATTGATAAAGATATTGAACAGAACTGGCCCCAATACTGAGCCCTGGGGAACACCACTTGTGACCGGCTGCCAACTGGATTTAACTGCATTCACCACAACTCTTTGGGCACGGCCATCCAGCCAGTTTTTTACCCAGTGAAGAGTACACTTGTCTAAGCCATGAGCAACAAGTTTCTCCAGGAGAATGCTATGGGAAATGGCTTTACTAAAGTCCAGGTAAACAACATCCACAGCCTTTCCCTCATCCACTAAGCGGGTCACCTTGTCATAGAAGGAGATCAGGTTAGTCAAGTAGGACCTGCCTTTCATAAACCCATGCTGACTGGGCCTGATCACCTGGTTGTCCTGTACGTGCCGTGTGATGGCACTCAAGGTGATCTGCTCTATAACCTTCGCCAGCACCGAGGTCAGACTGACAGGCCTGTAGTTCTCCTTGATGGATGGCATCAAGCAATAACTGACTTTGGCTGAATCTTATGTGAAGAAAATAATTACCTGGAAGAAAAGTGAGATTTTGTTTGTCTCATGCTAGGTGCACTGAGCTTCAAAAAATGTTCCAACACTCTGCCGTTGTCTGGAGGCAATGGCAAAATTATCTAAGTGAAAAAAGAAAACTGGATCCCTTTAAAATCCAAAAAGCTATTTAACTGATGTTTTGATTGTCCTTGAACAGTTTTTCATTTTAATGATATTTTCAGAACTACATGGCATAATATAGGAGTAATTACTGCATTGGAATGTCAGTAATTTGTGTGAAGTTTTCTGTCAACCTGTGGCTGAGGTCCTTGTGGAGGGTATTACACAGCTCAGTGGTCTTGATTGGTCTAGGTTGGTCTCGTATAACAAGCTCAGGAAAAGTAGCAAAATCTTGGATGGCTTATACATTATCCAGGAAGAGAGGTTCTTCTTCTCCCTAGATATTAGAGATTCACCCTACTTCTACTGTAAATAGGCACTGAGGGAGGGCAGCACCTTAAAATATGAAGTTGTAGAAGTACATAAAAATCTCGAAAGCAGTATATTAAAATATACTGATTTTCATACTTTCAATAATATTGTTTGTAATTCTCTCAAAAATTCCACCTACGAGTAAAATGAAAACAGAATCATAGAATCATAGAATAATTTAGGTTGTAACGGACCTTTGCAAGTCATCTGCCCAAACCAGAGTCACCTTCAAAGTCTGATCAGGGCCTTGGATTGCCAAGCTTTTAACGTCTCCAATGATGGAGATTCCAGATCTCACTCATCAATTTCTCATAGTGTTTGGCCACCCTCATAATGAAGAATTTTTTCCTTTTCTCTAATCAAAATTGCTTTGCTACAACTTCTGCACACTGTTTCTTGTCCTTCTACTGTGCACCTTAGAGAAGTGCCTGGGCCCAACTTTTCTACATCCTTCCAGAAGGTATTTGGAGACAGCATTCAGATCCTCCTTTAGTCTTATGTTCTTCAGCCTAAACAAACCCGGTTCCTTCAGGCTCTCCTCATATGTTATGTGTTTCAGCCCTCTGAACATCTTGGTGGCCCTTCACTGGACTTGCTCCAGTCTGTTGATAACTCTCTTGTACAGATGATCTAAGTCCAGACGCAATGTCCCAGAGGCCATTTTGCAAGTACCAAATATGGGTGAATATTTGCTGCCCTTCACCTGTTGGCTCTACTAATGCACTTGGTCTTCTTTGCCACAAGACAATAGTCCTAGCTCATGTTCAGTTGTTCAGCTTCATATCTGCTAGGATCTCAGGTGCTTTCCCATAAAGCTGTTTTCTAGGGGGTATACCCAGCCTGAACTGTTACAGAGTTTTTCTGGTTCCAGGTGCAAGACTTTGCATTTCTCTGCCTTAGAACAGATCTTGTTAGATAAAAGCAAGGCAAAGAAGACACTAAATATATTCATCATTTCTGCTGCCAGGTCTCCTTTCTCCTTCAGCAGCAGGCCTCTATTTTCCTCAGTCTGACTCTTGCTGAAAACATACATGTAGAAGTCCTTCTTGTTATCACTCACATTGCTCATTCACTTCAAAACAGGCTGAGTTTTGAAATGTCGTGTCATTTAATCACTGTATGTCCAGGCCATGTTTCTGTAGTCCTCCCAAGTAGCCTATACCAACTTTCAACTTAGGTAGACTTCTTGGTATTTGAGCTCAGACAGGAGTTCCCTGTGCATCCCAAGTCAGCCTCCTACTGTGTCTGCTCAACTTCCTGCACGTCCAAATGGACTACTGTGCTATAAGGACATAATTCTTGAAGACCAACCACATCACCTGGGCTGTTTTACCTTTTAGGGCAGCCTCACCTGGTACCCAACCTACTAATTCCCTGAACTAATTCCCAGATAAAGGCTGCTCTCCTGAAGACCAGGATAACTATTCTGTTACTTGCCTCTCTCACTTCCTTCAGGATTTTTGACTTGACCATCCTGCAGTCAGTGCAGCCAAGGCTGCCATCAGCTTTCACATCCTCAACCTGTTCTTCCCTATTTATGAGTAGCAGATCCAGCAGAGCATCTCCCCTATTCAGCTCCTTCAACATCTGCATAAAAAATTTATCCTCAATGCATTTCATTACTCTTCTAGATTGTTTGTGTCCTGTCATGTTACTCCACCACTAACATTGCTGCTGGAATGGTTGAAGTCCCCCAAGAAGGTCAGGACCTGTGATCATGTTACTTGCTCTGGTTGGTTAAGCAAGGGTTCATCCACTCCCTTTTCTTGATCTTCTGGTTTGTAGCAGATTCTGACCACAGCCTCCCTATTGCTGGCCTCTCCTCTGATCCCAGCCCTTAAGATCCTGACTGGTTTATTGCTCATTCAAGAGCAAAGTTTTAGTTCAAAGTACTCTTTTGTGTGGAGTGCAGCTATCCTCCCTGCCCATCTGTTCTCGCTGAAGAGTCTCTATTCATCCATCACAAGCACCCAGGCTAATCCCACCACATCTCTCTGATCTCAATGAAGTCATAGCATTGCAACTGTGTCCATGTCTTCTGCCTGTTTCCCACACTGCATCTATGTCTAGGCACTTGAGATGGGTCCCTACTTGTACCACTTTCTGGTGGGAGTGTTTTTCCCTAGATGCTTTTTTCCCTAGTCCCCATTTTGACTCCAGCCCCAAGATAACATTGCTTGAAGCCCTTCTCAGAGGGTCATCAACTCTGTTGCCTAAGTTGTTACCCACTATTTTCTTTTAAATCCCGTCTCTCCCCAGCTGCCGTCCATCCTCAAAGAGGATCCAGTGGCTGTAAAAGCCTAAGCCCTGCCTATCTGACTGTACCAGCTCTTCAGCCAGGTGTTGACCTGCGGGAGGCATCTGCTTCTAACCAAGCCTTTCCCCTTGACTGCAGGGTCCAGAATTTTAAACGATCTTTTATTTCTAGGAGAAAAAAAAAGCTTTCAGAATGACATTCCAGTGTGAATTTATCTAATTGACTGGCTTAAATAAAGTAGGTATTGCTGACATTTTATGTACTTTCACTTAATTTACTTAATTTACTTGAGTGAAAGCAATAAATTTACAGAGAGTAACAGTATTCCTTAATGACAACTTTTAAAAAAAGCAGTCGAGTAAGGCAGCTGATTTTATTTTTTAAAAAAGAATTTATGTTCGTAAATTGATCAAAGACAAACAAGTATAAGTAGAACTTCTTGAAATCTCTCTGGGTAAAATAAGGTAAAAAAATCAAAATAAGGTAAAAAGTATTAGAAGGTTATTGTTTTGAACTTTATTTGGAATAAGGAGAAAACTTCCTTCCCTCTAAAATTCTTGGTCTCCTTGCAACTGCTAATCATCAAAGATACAGTTGTTTTAATAAGCTAAATACTAAGTTATAAACTGATAACTAAGTTTTAGAAAGGAAACTTACTTAATTGTGCAGCTATGTAATTTCATGCAGACTTTTAGACTGTTTCTTCTATCCCTTAACAAAAAAAGAAGGAAGGTAGGCTCATTAGAAATAAAAATTTAAAAAAAGTGACATTAAAGACTGTGCTTCTCATAATAATGGAAACTGTAGATGAGATCATTAATAAGGAAAAAAAATGTTTTAAAGACCATGTGGCTGGAGAAGTGAGTAACCCAAACCAAATCAACCCTTGCCAGTAAATTAATTTTGCTGGTTTAAGTAGGCTTATTCCAACAACAGAAAATTTTCCTCTTCCAACAGTACCATCTTCCTCACCAGGTCTCCCTCTTTCTGTCACCTCTGTGGACTGAGAGAATTCCTTCCCTGCTTTCCCAGCTCCCTTCTCTTCATCAACCTGCAGTAGTGCCACAGTCCCCCTTTCTTTCTTCGCCTGGTGCACCCTGCATTCCAGATACTTGTCCCATCTAACCATGCTCAAGTGCATCCACAGGAGGAGTAATCCCCTTCTTTTCCCAAACCCACTTCTACATGAAACAACTACTGTGCATAACATTCTTTGACTTATTTCAATGCCAAATAATAAGCAGGTAATAAGTAGTAATATACATACAAAAAATCTGTAATCCTATGCACTAGATCTAAGAGGAAGAAAGGGTAGATGAAACATGTAACAGGGATCAACTTAAAGCTGCACATTATCTTCCTTACTTTATGTGGTGGGTTAACCTAAGCTGGCTACCAGATGCCCACCCACCCACCCAGCCGCTCTCTCACTCATCCTCTTCAATAGGAGGGGAGGAGAAAATAAGATATCTTGTCGGTTAAGATAAAAACAGCTGGCTGGAACGAGTTGAAACTGTCTGGAACCAGCTGTGTCCGGTATGGGGCAGCCCCTGCCTCTTCTCACAGAGGCATTCCTGTGCCTGTCCCCCCCGACTGTCAAAACCTTTCCAGGGACACCCAATACACCTCAATAAAGCAATATTCAAAAATTCACTCATTCAAATCTATCAGAAAGTATCTAAAATTAGGCTCCAAAAATTCATAGCTGGTGTGTAGTTTACAGCTAACTGCGCCCGAGCTCCAAGCCAGGATAAATACTTAACCTCCAAGCCATACAGAAATTTCTTGTCCATACTAGCACAATGCCAAATCCAGGCTACTAATCTCTGCTGAAAAAGTAATGTAGTCATGTGGCTCTGGCTTTGGAACTCAGGCACTGTTAGCTTTCTTCTGACTAGGATATATCACGCAAACATTTCCTTAGATGCTACAAACTACGTAGCACGGTGGATGTTTTGTGTGAGTGAGCCAAGCAGGTTTAGTCTCTATGGGTGACACTTTGTGATACACGGAAAATCTTTACAGTAAGTCTTCAAATGTTTATCCTCTACTGAGATGAATTCAAAACCACAGCTGTAAGCTCAGAGTTGATCTATGTAAAATGAGGTTTTCTGGAAATGTACTCCTAATATATAACAAAACTTTTCAAAAGCATGGACTTCTGTTCACAAGAGAAGTGGAAGAGTATGCTAAAATTCACATTTATAAACCCGATCAATATCAGCTGTTGAACGTGCTTAACCTTGATACAGTAGTCATGTGTTACCGACTGGTAGTAACAGTACAAGCAGAAAACTTGGAGATTAAAAAGCAAATTACATATTCTTGAAATCTGCCCATTTATCTGTCCAAGGTAACAAATCAAAATAAGGTAACAACTTTATGAAGGCTATTGTGGAGCAAATGGCATAACCTGAAGATCTAAAGGAAGGTAAAAAACCTAGAGTGATATATCTTACATCCAGCAGCTCTTGGAACTCAGTATCAGTTCTTAAGTAAGCACAGAGAGCCATAAAGAGTTAGGAAAAAACTGTAATGAGAGACCTTTGAAAGGTTAGTTTCACTCCTTTGGACAAGGATCCTCTCTGTTTTGATTGCTGTGATGCATCATAGGGCTAATAGCAGTAAGAGAGACCATATGAGACGTAGCCTGGCTGCAAAGTTTGTCCCATAATGGGAAACAGGGTCATAACACACCTGAACTGCAGTTCCTGTGAGCTGCCAGGGCAAGCTCAGCAGGCACAGATTACTGTCAAAACAACCCAGACAAACTACACAGGAACTTCCCACTCCACCTGGGAGAGCAATAGCTTTAATCTTCTACTCAGTTGTGGAGTAGACAACTTTTATATCGTGACATTGACCTTGCTTGTAGAATGAACATTATGATTTTTAATCAGGAAATGAAGGAATAAACTTGCCAAAATATTTTTGATTAATGCTGACTTTCAAATAAGCACGAAGAAGAATGGTGTTAAAGCATTCATGTCATGGATGTTATTGTATTTACTTATACTTCTAGAAAATACCAATGGACTATATGTATATAAAAAAGCCAACCCAAAACGACCAAGATTTCTGCCCCCAACCAAAAAAAGAGAAAGGAAAAAAAAAAGATTAAACAAAGTCACCAGAGTATACAATGATGTAATTTTACTGATCTTTATTTTCATGTTTCTAAAGAATCAGACTTTGAGATGCCATAGAATTTTAGTTTTAGCATTTATTTCATAGTCAGAAAAAAACTAACAAAAAAATTAAGATTTCTGAACTATTCAATGCTTGAGAAAAATACAGATGTGACTTAAAAAGTAAGTCAGCAGTAAATGAGGCTCTTGCATTTTTTCTTTGAAACAATGAAATATAAAGGGAAGAAACCGTACAACCACCATTGTTCATGTGGCAACAATAGATCTGACTCTGCAGCAGCCAAAAAAAGTTCTTTAAACTCCACATTGCTAGGATTAATAAGAACTGAAAAATACAGACAAAGAAAGAAGATAATTTTTCTCTTGACTATGTCCATGTAACTCCTTTGTTCCCATTGTCTTTCTTCTAGTGACTGTGCCTCATCAGCCTAAACTGTTGGATTCAGTATCTGTTTTCCCAGTGTGATGTAGGACATTAACTGTTGCTTCTAGTGAAACCAAAATGAGATGACAAGAACAACATTAAAGTGATGTTTTAATTTCATCTCCAAAGATGAAAAGTAAACACAGCATGCTCATGCATGGCTTCCTGTAGGGATATTGTTGTGCTGGAAGTCATCTGAAGAATTAAGACTGAATTTATTTTAGTGGGGTGCAGGGTCCTATTTGCTATTCCGGGAAAGCATTTTGGCTCACTGTCTATAAATCAAAGCAGCTCCATCCAGTAACAAGAAAGCTTGCAAGCTTACAAAAATCTTCATAATGAAATAGAGAGATGGTACAGAGTTATACACACTTAGATACATACAAAGCACCTCCCTGATCAAATAGTACGAGGAAAAATAATCTCTACTGCATAGGATTTCAAGATGTTTATCTGAAGACAATCACAGAAAAATGGCTTTTTGTCAGGCTTCCTTGACAGAGATACAGAGAGAGCAAATACATGAACCAAATTTTCCTGTTGTGCCTGTGAGTTTATAAGGAAACTTTTCTTTTGTGACTTTACATTGTTAAAAGGCAATTAATACATGTATTTATCTGACAGCAGATGCTGTCATCTGACTTTACTGCCTTAATCTGCTACTAAAAACTGCTTTATTTTTCTCTTTGCGATAAAAGATAACAAGGTTGTATTTATTGTGTGCAGGTCTCTGTGTTAAAATAAGTTATTTTAACGTTGCAGATCTTCCAACTATTGGCTGAACCGCATCCAGTCCTTTCTCTACTGCAATGAAAACGGCCTCCTGGGAAGCTTTTCTGAAGAGACTCACACATGCACCTGCCCTAACGACCAGGTTGCCTGCCATGGGTTCCTTCCCTGCACGGTTGGAGACGGCTCTGCGTGCTTGAGCTGTGCTCCTGACAATCGCACCCGCTGTGGGAGCTGCAATGCTGGCTACATGCTGAGCCAAGGGCTTTGCAAGCCTGAAGTGGCAGAATCGACAGAGCACTACATTGGGTTCGAGACTGACCTTCAGGACCTGGAAATGAAGTATTTATTGCAGAAGACAGACCGGAGAATTGAGGTCCATGCCATTTTCATCAGCAATGACATGCGCCTCAACAGCTGGTTTGATCCTTCCTGGCGCAAGCGGATGCTCCTTACTCTTAAGAGTAACAAGTACAAGTCTAGCCTGGTCCATATGATACTGGGCCTCTCTCTTCAAATTTGCCTAACTAAAAACAGCACCTTAGAGCCTGTTCTTGCTGTTTACGTCAACCCTTTTGGGGGCAGCCACTCTGAGAGCTGGTTTATGCCTGTGAATGAAAATAATTTCCCAGACTGGGAGCGGACTAAACTGGACTTACCCCTTCAGTGTTATAACTGGACGCTGACTCTGGGCAACAAGTGGAAGACATTTTTTGAAACTGTACACATCTATTTGAGGAGTCGAATAAAGTCAAACGGTCCAAATGGCAATGAGAGCATCTACTATGAACCCCTGGAATTTATTGATCCCTCAAGAAATCTGGGCTACATGAAAATCAATAACATCCAAGTGTTTGGCTACAGCATGCACTTCGACCCAGAAGCAATTCGAGACTTGATTTTGCAGCTGGACTACCCCTATACTCAGGGATCACAGGACTCAGCACTTTTGCAGTTGTTAGAGATACGGGATCGTGTAAATAAACTCTCTCCACCTGGTCAACGTCGTCTAGACCTCTTCTCTTGCTTGCTCCGTCATAGACTCAAACTGTCTACCAGTGAAGTGGTGAGGATTCAATCTGCTTTGCAGGCCTTTAATGCCAAATTGCCAAACACAGTGGATTATGACACAACCAAATTATGTAGTTAACCATAAATGTGAAGCACAACACAAAACCTTGAAGGAGTTTTTACAGTGCTTTTGTGGAACAGTTTATGTTTGGAAGAGTAAATTTAAATTGTCTTTTCAATATCTGTCTTATATCAGTCAATACTGTTGGATGGCAATTTACACACATGAACTTGCTGACAATGAATATATTATACCTGCAGTTTTGGTTTATGAATGAAATAAATACTGACACCAGTCTAGAAGACATTCTACTTTTTACAATAAATTTCATTTGTAATTTTATATGTTCCGTGGCAATGCTTTTGTGCATTACATCCTCTAGAGGGAACATAGAAGGATACCAATAAAATTTTGTAGCTGAACAGTTATTAAAAAGAAATGCTGTGGGATTCTTTTTTCTTACACAAAAGTAGTAACCTTGATACACTTTTGTGTGTGTTGAATACAGGAGGTGTAGGTAAAGGGAAGAGAGTGACTCAAGATTTTAACAGAAACTGTAGAAAAGTCAAAGCCATAGAATATTTTATTCTTAGGATGTGGATCTAAATGTTCATGCTGAGCTGAAGTGACAACTGTAGTGATGTTTTACTTGCTACACCTGAGACTTTCCTAAGGCATGCCCTTTTCAAGGTGCTTAACATGACATACAGACTCCCAGAGTGGTAATATTGAGTGTTTTAGGACGGACAGGATGTTAGTATTGTGAGATGCACAGTAATGAAAGGTTTCATTAGCTCAATAGGAGACAGGTGAGAGGCTATCTTTGCAACTGATATTACTCACTTTACAAAAGAAACAACCTTTTCCAGCCAAAGCGCTTTTTGAAAGTCTCCCTAATACTTTGCTTTGCATATTTATAGAAAGAATTAAGCACATGTATACATTACCTCCTCCCAAATACACACACTATAATATTTATCTAGAATTATCTGGTTTGAACTATTTACCTAAATACCATCCATGCTGCTTAGATTCAAATTCATTTAAAAAATTTCCCTGACAATGCAAATGTTTCATATGTGGGTATTTTTTTCATTGGTACAGATGATATCCTATCAGTGCAAGATTTTTCCGTTTTCAAAAATACACCCTTTTACAGATACATGACAGCTATTGAAATCTAGTTTATAAAGCTGAAAGTACAAATAAATATGTCATTATCAATTAATGAAATTAATTAAATGTGCTTGACTGTGGATCAGAATTAGGTTCTTTGGTATTTTACGCATTCCAGCAGAAAAAACACAACTAAGATGGCAGATCCTGGGACTCTTACGAAGGTTTTGCTACCTCTTGCAAGAGAACAAAACAAATGGCTGGGCTGTCAGAAGTCCTTCTTAGTAAATACAGGGTAAAGTGAAGGAAATTGATACAAAATCTTTTAGTAGCAATTCTTACGTTAAGTCTGAATCTGTGTCATTGATGTAAAAGCCAACTTGTTTTTTAAAATGGGAAAGAATTACCTATAAAACTACCATTTTATGTGCAAGCACAGAAAGAAAAAAAACCATATTTAATTCATATACAATTTTCATTCAACTAGACTTCAATTAATTTCAATTAAAGTCAATTTTATTAATTTCAATTTGGTTATATGTATCTCAGCCCCTCTTCTCTGTGTCAAAATTTTGGCTTGCTCTTGCATTGGTAAGATTCTCTCAGTTAAGATTCTTACTATTCCTCCATCTCCAAGTCTTTCCTTTGGTACGTCTTTGGCACCTATAATAAATTGTAGAATTAGATAGTTTGATTTTACTACACAGTACCTTGTGTAGTCTTTTTAAATAAACAAAAGACTGTGATGTTATAAAATGAACAAAAAGCAAAAAAATCTTCTTCTGTTCAGAGAAAGTAACAGTTACAATAGAAATGTGGGGCAATGATTAATAAAGCATTTGCTTATGTTATCCCTTCACTAGGGAAAAATGCTAATATGTCACAGTAAATGATCTGAGGTTTTTTTCCCCCTCTTTCATACTCCTTCCTAAAACAGTTCCTCAATGAGCATTTTTTCTTTCTGTTTTTTTTTTTGTTTGTTTTGATTGTTCTTTTTTTTTATATCTTTCTCTGCCAAGATGGAAAGTTCTTCACTATGCCCAAATATGTACACAATAGAATGTACAAATAAGAAGAAGTCAAAAGAAGTTTCAGTGAGACATCATTTAATTATTATACAACACATTAACTGTATTTGACTGGACTAGTGGAAAACCCCTGTCATTACTGTATCTTTGTGCCAAATCGAAAGTATGATACAACTTTCTTAGCCTAGTAGTCATGGACTAATTTCAGTTTTCGGAACCTGTGGGATCTTGGAACAGTGAGGGTTTCTATTTTACCAAGACTAGATTCCATAAAGATAAATATAAAAGGGGAAAAAACCCGTGAATAGTGAAAAAAAAGTCACAGGATTTATCTGGTTCTCAAGTTACAAACAGGAGCCAACAATATTTCCCTTTTGATACTTTTCCAATTGAAATCTTTCTATGTTCTCAAAAAGAACTTCAGGGTGTGTAAAAAAAGAGAGAAGTCTGGATAAGTCAAAACAGTCAAGGACTTGATCCGTAAGAAAATTTTGTAATAAGATACAAACATAATTGTGGGGAAGAAAGAACTGTGGCTACATCTACATACACTCATTTCCATCTGGACATTGCAGATAATATTTAGCGTATGCTGTACATCAGATCCTGACTCTGGTTTTTTTGCTGTCTGTTTCCCTTTGCATTCACTAATGCTGTTATTACCCGCCATCATAAACTGAAAAAAACCCAAGGAAATTATAGTAATATATGGAACTTTACCATGACAACCTAAAACAATATTCAGAACAAACTTTAGTGCCTACAGTTATAATAACCTGGTAGATATTAATTATAACATAGTAACCTTCCTGCTTAAGTGAAGGCAACTATTATCTGATACAAAACTCTTATAACACTATTTTCCAAGCAAATACAATTCAGATCATGTCTGAAGGCTGGGAGCCAAACTAATGTCTAGAAGTTCTATTGCAGGAACAAACTGTAATAAGGCTACCTTATCACTGCCTAGAAACCAGAATTAGGTTTGCCAGCGTGATCTAAACCTCTGGGTGACACAATTCAGAATATAGAAGCTGAATTGAAACATATTAAAAATATTATGAAGATGAAGAAACTTTCATTTCTCTCATTTCTTACAGAAAAGATAGAGGCAAAAAGAAAATCTGTTCACGTTCTAGTGGCTGAAGGTGGGGAGAGGTGTAGTTGCATTTCAGAGTGTTTCTTCCTTTGCCACAGAACAGTTATACCTGTACAAACATTTGGAGGAAGAGCCTTTGTTTCCAAAAGTATGCATACGCTGACTGCATTTATTGTGAAAGTGCTTATTCAGCAGATACTTCAAGTCGGTAGAGAGGCAAAAGCCAAGAGAAGTCAGTTTTTCCCAGGTTAAGTAAGCAGCCAGGCAGCTTGAGCAGGAGAGAGGACAGAGACATGAAGGAGGGTGCTGCAATTGTCAAAAGGTCATTTGCTTGGAAATACAACACGTATTCCAGGTACAAAGCAAAACAGCAGAGCACCAAGAAAGAAAAGCGATCAACACCCACATCACTACTCATACTGAGCTACATCTAAACTTTGAGTCCTGCGCGGCAATAGAGCTGTGACAGCAAACAGGTAAATGTGACATGGTGAAGGATCGGTCTTTTACAATCCAGCAGCTGTTGTTTCTTTGACAGGTAGAAGACAGAATCTGAACTACAGCTTGTGCTAGCACAGTCACCCTTATGAATGGGAGCATACTCGAGATGGTGCAACAGGGGTTCCTGCCAAGATAGCTAGAGTGCAAGCGGGAAGCCAGGAAAAAGTGGAGAGAGGGAAGGAATCAGGATCTCATTTTACTAGGCTTTTAAACAAGTGGAAGAAAACCCTATGTCCCATTGTAGTTCAAACAAGAGACCAAGATCACCTTGGGTGTGGTAGGAGTTTGGTAATAAGAAATGTCATGGCTCCTTTTTCATGAGAATCAGTGACGAGAGACCTTGACACCACAGCTAGCACGGCGTTATTGCTGCCATACACAGTTGATTGAGACTTACAGCACAGGCAGTTTATAGGGCTGCATGACTGACCTTGGGTCTATTCACTCAGCTTCACATTCTAAGCAAGAAATCTATTCTAGATGTAGCATAGTAATCTAATGTTCTTCTGCATGCAGATATCACCCATGAAGCAACCTATAACCCTGGGGCACAGTGTCTATAATGTCACCTTATCCACATGACAGAGGAGCGTATGGCTTTCTGAGACACTCTAGGTTCACAAATTTGGCAGTGGCCACACCACAGACTACACTGCTTTGTGAGTGAGTGCACATGGAGGAGCAGGAGTCATAATTTCTTTCTCTCCTCGCCAAACCAACACCATTAAGGTGTGAATTATGATTAAGGAAACAGTTTTACCTCACAGAAATGGTGCAAATTTTTCCACCCCTACAGATTATTTCTTGGATGGTAATGTGCATCTAAAACTATCAGTGTCTCTTGCCAACACACTTACATATTCCTCTTTTGTTTTATGGTACATTTTAGTCCAACATATGAAAGAGAAATACAGCTAAATGACAATGCTAGTGACAATAGCTGATGCAGGGTTGTCTGCAGTCTGGACACAGCTGCACTAGTTATTGTATGTCTGCCTATGATCTCCTCTTCAACATACAGCATACAGAAAAGAGGGTAAAACCACCTGGGAGGCAGAGATGGTTTTGCTCTGGAAACAATACTCTCCTGAGAGGGCCTAATCCAAAGCGTGACCATCTTTCGAACACAAGAGCTTTCTCTTTTTAAAAAAAGGCATTTTGTCATTTCACAGCTGACATGAAAGGGGAAGAGAAGAAGAGGATTAAAACAAAGCTAGGTGTGTGCATATCAAACTATGATTCTTCTGTAGGGAAAGGGGAAGAACAAAGAATCTTTGAAGCCCCTTTGGGATCTCATCGCAGGTGTGTAACTCACTCTAAGAGCATTTAGATACAATAGGGATAAATGCAACAGAAGACCAGACATACAAAGATTAGGTACAATCGCTTAGCATGAATGTGACACAAGAAAATTGACCATAATTAGTTTTGAACACACAAAATTTTGTCTTACATCTTTTGCTCTCTCTCAGCAGCAAAGAAACTTTAAGCATTAAATGTGCATAAGACAACAACGAACGATAATTAGTATTATAAATGTGTAGATAGTCTTTCATGTGTCCTTTTTATCGGGCCCACCCACCTCCACTTCAGTTATTCAGCGTATCAGTTATGTATGAGGACATAACTCCTTTGTTTACAAAATTAAGGCATCGTAACATGAGAGAAAATTATTGGCATGTGAGTTAGATGTCCAAATAATTTTAAATAACTATATGTCTTGCATATAATTATAAATTTTCCAAGTAAGTCCTTCCTCAGCATTAAACAAAAAAAACCCTCCAAAACTAATAAAATGTAGTTGAGACAATTTCCAGAAGGAGCTGACAGGTGATATATGATGTATACATCTTGCTCAATGTATAAAATTAATTCAACCAGTTCTGTTTGCAGAAGCTGAAAGCAGTTCATATTCTATTCTAACAGCATAACAAATTTATCACATCATTTAGTAACAACGTAAATTGCTTTGGTGCATACAAGTGTGTTTTTAAAACACATGCCATGTATTAGACAGTAATTCTACAGTGTATCAGTGATCTGAAAATGTTTTTTTTTAAACTGGTTTTGTTCCACTGACGTTCTATGAATTTAATTCTTCTATTGCTGTCCAATGCTTAAGATTTCACTAGCAACATCAGTATTTCTTGAGAGGACTAGTTTGACAGCATTAGATATGAAAGTTCCTGTTTAACAGCAAGACACCAGATAGCATCACAGCTATCTTTTTTAGATTTGGATCTATAAAGTTAAGATGAGGACTGAGCTGCTAAGCATTTTAAAATGCTGACTTGTCGACACAAAATAGAAAATGGAAATTCTTAGTTAAAAGTTTTATCTGGACTGCTGAAAACATTAAAGTCTCTAGTTAACCAGAATTTAGTTATAAACATGGAAAACTACCAAGCATTTATTTTCTTGTATTATTTCTCAGCTTTAACAGTTTAAGAGAGCAAAAGGAACATATGCAACTGACTTAAATTGAAAATATCGGTGTTATTTCTAATAAATCTTAGGTTAAATGGAATACATCGATGACAATTTTTTCCTTCATCAGAAAAAGCAATGTAATCCCTGTCATATTCTCTTATTAGAATAAATTGGAGTACTTCTATCACTTCAATTCATCCCAGATATATTTGAAATTTTTTATGTGATTATTTATTAAAGTAGCTGGATTGCACACACACACACTTATTCATTGAACTTCCCTAGTTACTTTTTTCTTTAAGAGGCAACTTTTAGTGTCTTTGATAAAGTTGGGAAAAGCTACTATATAAAGAGCTCTCATACACTGAGCAGTAATCCCCCTGCAAGTCCAGATATTTGACTTTAAGGTTAATAGATGTCATTTCCAGCTAAGCACTCTAGGAACAAGCAATTCAGGAGAAGCTGAAGTTGCTTTGTAAGCAAGCTCTTTGTCACACTGATATAAGGTAACACACGTTTCAGATCACTGAAGCCATCCATACTTACATGGAGGCATTCATCTGGTAAAACTTAAGGCATCTAAAATTAAGGTTTTAAGATAGAAGCATAGGCTTCTTCTACTTGCAATAAAGCTCTGAAGGGAAAGTCAGACATCTCAATAGCCTACACCTGTCCATCAACTATCCAAAGATCCCAGGCTCCTAATCTAGATTAGATGTATAATGTTGGACAGTGTGAATAATCAAGCCATGCACAAAAATGGGCAGAAGTCCTAAGGCTGTTATTGCCAACTCTGTTGAGCCTAGGGCCGTTCCCTAGGAAAATCTTCAATATCAGAGACTAGAGGGAAAAAAAAGAAAGAAAAGTAATTAAGGGCCACATTTAGCCACTGCGTAACCATGCAGGAAGCTTTCTTAGTCAATGCACTGAAATTCAGCAAGGTGTGATGTAGCTTAATGAGAAAACTACTGCAGAATCAGGCCTTAAGGAAATATTTTTAAAACATTACAAGAAAATGTAAAATCGTCTTATGAAATATGATGTTTGGATTTATAACTGAGTTCCCTCTGGTAAGTTCTGGGAAATTTCCCTAAATCAAATTAAACTCAGGGAGCTCAGCCTGCCTCATAAATCACTAGTCTGAACGAGGCATGCTTCAAGTGATGCACGTCCAAGTCAGGAAGCATGAGGATAAATTTGATGACATGAAATGAGCCTGTTAGACCTGGATAAAACTGTGAATATGCACTTTTTATACTTTGCCTAGATAACTGCAAATGAGGCTTGTTTTTGTAAAAGACGAGATGAAGTGTCCACATGTGCAAGCTATATTGCTACAGCCCTACTTGATCTTATTCAAGAGCTTATTGCACATTCATAGTAACAAAAAACTTTTCTGCTCAAACAATTTTGGAGGTTACTCCAAAATTTGAATCTGAAAATGCTCAAATGAGTGTCAGGTCTTGGCTATCTGCTTCTGCAATGTCTGTGCTAGCAGCCAGGAGGCAACTAGAGAACAGGCAAGAAGTTATGAATGAAGCCCCTTCAGCTTAAGAAGTTTATCACTGGGGTAAGAATGAGATCTTCTTCCTCCTTAAAAAATTTTCACTAATTCACAATGTAAACTACAATATATGACTGTGCAAGACTTCATATATAATCAATTAGATACAGTGGAAGGCATCTGTGACCAGCTTTCACCTGCCAGGAAAGCACAATGGCACTCACCAGGTAATTGAACTTCACTTGGGAGGTGCTTCAGGGGATTCATAGTCTTGCAAGAAAGGACCTGCTGGTGGGGGAAAGCACCTGTGCCTGGCTCCTAGTTAGTATTTAATGGACGCTTAGGGAGCACAGTGACCTGGAGTGCTGCAAATAGGGGCTGCCAACAGAGACGTAGCAGATTGCATGCCAGTTTGGGGGTGGGAGGGCCGAATGTCCCAGGATGCTGCTTGAGCCGCTTTGAGATAGTGAGGTCTGTGCTGGTGTTCTGGTAGGAAAACTGGTGATCATTTCAGATCATGGTGACACAACACAGGATGCTGCTCCTGTAGCACCCTCCTGGGCTGTTCTTAGTATATAAGAGGCATCAACCCAGACAGAGCTGCTGAGGGGAGATGTGGTTAGTCATTCAAGTGATGGGCTGCAGCAAGTGCCTGGTGTTCCCCCAGGCACTGAGATGGGGGCGAGCCTTGTCTGTGCGAGGTGTACCTTCAATCATTGAGCTGTCAGATGAAGAGATGCAGAAAGAGGTCAGTAGATTCTGCTCCATATGGGAAGCTGAGCAAGAAATCAACAGGGTGTTAGCAGTGATGCTGAAAGGACAAGAGCTGAGGCCTCAGGGTGCAGAATAAAATGGCCAAAAGCAAGGCTCAGGCAGGGGCAGGGCAGTGATTCTTAGGACAAGAGATCTTCAAAGCTTGGCATCCATGGCACCAGAATAGCTGCTTTCCCCTCATATGGAAAACAACAGATGGAAAAGAGACATGGGGTCCTAGCAATGGAAGGTGGAGAGAAATGAAATAGTTCCTTTTCTGCTGGAAAAGACAATTAGGCCAACAGCTCCTGTTGAACAGGTCAAAGTCAGTAGGGAGAAGAAGCAGGGACTGCTAATATGTTAGGACTGGAATACTGTGTCCAGTTGTTCCCAGTTCAAAGAGACGCTGAATAACTGAAGATGGTCCAGTGGAGGCCACCAAAATGATTAGAGGGTTGGAAAACTTGACAAGGTTGAAAGAATTGGAGTTCAGCCTAGAGAGGAGAAGGATTGAGGGGGAGATCTAATCCCAGTCTTTCAATAGAAGACTGCGTAAGAGAAGATGAAGGAACTCTGTCTACCAGGATGCAGGATGAAAGGAAAAGAGGTGATGGGCACAATCTGCTTCAGGAGAAAATCCATATGGATATAAGGAAAAGAATCTTGATTGTGACAACAATAAACATTGCAATGGATTGCGCAGAGAAGTGATGGTATCAAGCCTTGCCTTGGCAGGGTCCTGATTAAGCTCACCTTGGTCTCAAAAGAAGGTGGTACCAGATGATTTCCAGACATCCCTTCCAGAGATCCCAACCTGGCATTTTCTGTGTTTCTATAAGGCTAAAGGAGTTAAGTCTTACGGCCTCAGCCATATGTGCCACTTCTGTTACCGCATTTCTGACGACACTACAAGATGAATTAGTCCAATATTAGAAATGCTCAAAAATATTTTTAAAACTCATTTTAAACCGGAAATAGAGTTTATGAATTTATCTGGCTTGTACTGTCAGTATTGGATTCTCCTGTGATGCATCATTATGAATTATCTTTGTAGTGCATTCGTATTGTGAACACAAGAAACCCGGAACATTAGCTTCTAATTCAAATTCTGTGATTCACTAGCTTCAGTTACAAGATACATTTCACAAGGAACAATAAACTGTAAAACACAGTGAGAAAGTGCAGAAGTTCTGTAGAGAAAAATCTGGAAGGTTTTGTAGGAAGAACTCTGAAAAAGTCCTGTTGTGTGTAAAGTATTGCCAACATGAAGAATACATGTGAAGAAAAAGGATAGGTCAGTGATACGGTTTTCCTAGTGTACAGGCATGTTTTCCTGGAAATCACAAAATTCTACAGAAGAAATTCTCTTCTTCCCCTGCATGAGCAGGAGCAGCTGCTAAAATCAGGACTTGGTCTTTGCTGTAGGTGGGCATCTTCCCCCAGACCACAGTTTCGTTAGGGCCATATGTAAAGACCTTCCTGCTTCTGGATAAGAAGAAAGAGCAAGTGTGTGGACATTGAGGAAATACTCATATTGCAAGAAAATTTCAGAACTGAGGGAAAGAGTACAGTGGTCTGTTGTCTGAAAAAATAATTGAGTATTTGTCAAATCATTACTGCACACATGACAAGCAACATATGAGTCCTCAGATAATGCCTTTGCTCTCTGTTTGACAGACAGCTTTCCTTAAATCTTGGTCAAAGTATGCTGGCTGAAGAGAATGAATTGAAAGCTTAAGTGTGTACAAAGACTGATACACTCAAAATCTTAACATAAGAACACAAAGATAAAGCTGAATCTTACTTGAAGTAGCCACTCAGTGTGCAAACCTTCTTCAACAATCCTAAATACCAAAGACCCCCAAAACCAAACAAAAAACAAAATGCAAGTATCCCAATGAAACCCATAACTTTTTCTTTGGATCAAAAAAAAAAAAAATTCCAGATGGCTTTCTTAAACAATACCATTCTGTTCTGCCTATCTGTTTACTAAACAATCAATCTGCAGTCCTGAAGCTATATGTATTACTTTATCAAGAATTTAGGGTCCAGTGGAAAGAGTCATGATCTTTAATTTGTGAATATAAAGTATCAGCTTCAATCCTGGACTGCAGAAAAGTCAACAGAAATGTGTGCAACAGTGGATCAAAACAGCTACAAATTCATTTGACAGTATCTGATATTTTAAGATCTGCCGAATCTACAGCTTGGATGAGGATATGGAGCTAAAATCTTTTTGTGATACTGATGGGTGACCTCCCTCCCACCTATCCCTAGAAAGAGGGCAGACATTCAGCCTCATAATCAGAAGGAAATTTTGAACTTTTTCTGCTTTTACAGACACTCTATTGCATTGGCTTTGAAAACCTTATGATACAAAGCCTGTAACTCCATAAAAACTGTTCCTTTGGCCCAGTGAAGTACATTAGAGAACTTTTATATAGACTCTTCTGGGTCAGTGGAGCCTTCCCAAGGAATCCAAGATGGTAGAAAACCTTACTATTTTATGCTCTAAACCACACCAATTTGAATGCATCTTCTGAAGAATCAGCACTCCATCTTTATGCATCTATGCACCTTTATGTATCTAGAAGGCCTTGATGTCAAAAAGACACACGCACAAACACGTATACAAAGACAGAAATTTATCTTCTTCCTCATCCCACCAGAAAAAAATCTTGCTAAAAAATATGACTTCTGCAGACAAAGAAGTACTTCATTGCTTAGACATCTCCACAGGAAAGGGCAAGGAAAAAACAGCCTAGAACAATTAGTTGCTTCTGTTAACATTCAAAATCTTCTTATAGACAACAATAAAACACACATTATATGTAAAGCCAAGAATTTGTTATCAGCATATTTAAAACCTTAACAGAATAATCAGAGAATTAATATTAGTTCAGATCAAATTATTAGAATAAAAAAAAAAGAGCAGAATACTACTACACAGAAAATAATAATAATAACAACAACAACAATAATAATAGCTAAACTTATTATTTGGCTTCAGGCAATTGTATGTGGAGGGAGGTGCAGCAAGTTATCAGCATCTAATTCCTTTGCTGGGAGGAATAGGATGTGATTTTCCATCCCACCACCACCCTCCAGGGACATGCTTGGTATTGTCACATGTTTTCTAACAAGCTTATACACCTTGCTCTTCCTTCACCGGTGTGAAAGTTCATACTATAGGCGAATTCACTGCATGTGGTGCATTTTGCATAGGTTAGATATTTGGGGTTTGTTCTCTTTGTTGCCTCTAAACTAATTTTGTCTAACTCCAGGTCTTTGGTTTTTTAATTGACTATAGGTGAATTGTCCAGTGTCAAGCTTGTGCCCCATCTCTTATTATCCTGTGCTGGCCTCCTCTACACTGCAGCCTGTGTCCCCATATCTCAAGGCTTCTGCTATCATACTGAGTCTGTAGTCCTCCACACTACTTCATTATGTTCAAGTCATGTTCTGCTACACAAAATAACTACTTTTTAATACCATTTATATAAAAGCTCTCATTGTACCATAGAAAGATAAGCAAAAGAAAAACAAATTAGCCATAGCCACCTAGCTGCTAGGAAAAAAAATGATTGTTACAGCTGAACTGAGTAAAATCAAAGCTACTGCCAACAAGTCAAGAAAAGTTCAGACAGAGAAAGCCTGATAAGGCTCAGTGCTAAGGCTTTGCAAACTCATTACAAAGTTTGTGACCCATTACTACCATTGGCAATACCTTATTGTAGAGTTACACTTCCTACTTATCTAGAAAATCACTAAGAATACACAGTGCAATGTAAATACCTATATCTGACTGAAGCTTTCAGAGATGCTCATAAAAAAAAAAATTACTGTAACAGGATTTTCAATGATACTCTCATCTACCCTATTGACCCCAAAGGACACATTAAAAGCTTAGCACAATTTCAGATATTCCAGTCATACTAGTATGATGGCCTAGTTTCCATTTAGAAGGACACTGGCTTGCCTTTGTTTTCATTTCCAGAGTGCTTCATTAAGTTTACAAATGTTTCATTAAGTTTTATTAAATGCATTAACCTGAGAGTAAGGAGCTGCACTTTGTACACTGGGTAAAATGGACTCCAAGGAAAAAGCCTATTATCAAGAGTGATCAAGAGTGATCTATGAATGCTTTGGCTGATTTGTGGCTTGAGGGAGGGTGAGTTTTACTTGATGTTTATTTAAGGGAAGGAATTAACATTTTGCCAAACAGATCATACAAACAAAAGAAATCACCATTTTGATTAGCTATTTTCTTTTTTTTTTTTTTTTTTAATTTTCCTATAGCAAATGTATATTCGCCATGTTAGCAGGCAGGCTGAACTGACTCATTTAGGAAGTACTGATGTTTTGCCAACTCAGGGATTTTACTGTAAGTCTGATGATACTTCATTTATGTTTTAAAGTCCAGGTCTTGGAAAGCTGTCATTAAGTGAGTCTTCACTATGCACACACAAAAAGTTTCTAGTTCTCAAGCTTGGCTAGAAATAATTGGTAACATAATGGGAATATAGTGGGGAATAGCCTTCCAGATGACGTGTTCCATACCAGCCTCAAGCTAAAAGAAAAATCTGAAGTTTTCCAAGCTGCCAAAGCCATCAAACTTTCTGATCTGGAACGTCTCCCGTTTCCGTGGCAGATAAAAATCTTCTCACTGTCCTTGCTCTGAGTACAGCTGATGTCTGTGGCTGAAACTCCCTGGTGTGAAAAATCAAAACCAATACACTAAACAAGTCCAAAGTCATCAAATTTACAATGCAGTCTCACGCTTTTAAAGGCTGATTCTGAGGTTCAAATGTTTGTTGGTTTTGTTATTATGCTAAGTATACGTAATTTACGCTAACATATTCTTGTGGTTTAACTCCAGCTGGCAACTAAGCACCACACAGCCACTTGCTCACTCCCCCTCGGTGGGATGGGGGAGAGAATCAGAAGAGTAAAAGAGAAAACTTGTGGGTTGAGATAAAGACAGTTTAATAGGTAAAGCAAAAGCTGTGCACGCAAGCAAAGCAAAACAAGGAATTCCTTCACCACTTCCCATTGGCAGGCAGGCGTTCAGCCATCTCCAGGAAAGCAGGGCTCCATCATGCATAATGGTTACTTGGGAAGACAAATGCCATCACTCCAACGGTCCCCCCCTTCCTTCTTCTTCCCCCAGCTTTATATGCTGAGCATGATGTCATATGGTATGGAATACCCCTTTGGTCAGTTGAGGTCAGCTGTCCTGGCTGTGTCCCCTCCCAGCTTCTCGTGCACCCCCAACCTACTCGCTGGTGGGGTGGGGTGAGGAGCAGAAAAGGCCTTGACGCTGTGTAAGCACTGCTCAGCAGTAATGAGAAACATCCCTGTATTATCAACACTGTTTTCAGCACAAATCCAAACCTTAGCCCCATGATTTCTACTATGAAGAAAATCAACTCTATCCCAGCCAAAACCAGCACATATATCTCTCTGATTACTGGTTGTTTTTTTTTTTTACTTGGAAGCTCACAACTAATCAAAAAACTATTTCCATCCTTGGCTGAACTTTAATTTTTCTATTCAAAAGTTTTTACATGCTACAACGTTCTTGGCTACTTGAGAAGAAGATACTGTTCTTGGAGAAGAGTAAACTCTTCATTCAACATATCCAACATTTTTGTCTTAGTTCATATATACTTTGTGCTAATTAAGACAGAACCTTAATTAGAATTAATAATTATATCAATGGAGCATCTAATCTGCACCACACAGGACAACTATGTCGTTTGTTAATGAAACTCTACCATATTACTATTTGAAAATAAACTCAGAGTGAGGAAGAAAGCATGAGAAACAGCCCTGCGACACCCAGGTGAGAGAAGAGGGAGGGGGAGGAGGTGCTCCAGGCACTGGAACAGAGATTCCCCTGCAGCCCATGGAAAGACCACAGTGGGGTAGATATCCACCCTGCAGCCTGTGCAGAGGACCTCACACCAGAACAGGTTTACCCTGAAGGACTGCAGCCTGTGGAGAGGACTCATGCTGAAGCAGGGGAAAAGTGAGAGGAGGAAAGAGCTACAGAGGGGAACTGTTAGGGACTGACTGCAATCCCCCCATTCCCCATTCCCCCTTCACCTCTCCGGTAGGGAGGAGGTATAGGAGTTGGCAATGAAGGAGCGAAGTTGAGCCTGGGAAGAAGGGAGGGGTGGAGGGGGGTGGAAGCTGTTGTTTTAATTAGTCTTTGTTTTGTACTATCCAACTCTGTTTTTAATTGGCAATAAATAATTAGTTTTCCCCAAAGAGTTTTAAAATCAGGAAATATACAATCTGACTTCAATACCAAGAACAAAGACCTAGGATTATCTGTGTTTACTAAATCAAGGTATAATTCACCAGTAGGTCACTTTACCAGAAAACTTAATCCTAGTCATAGAATCATAGAATCATTTAGGTTGGAAAATACCCATTCCTTAAATCTTACTGTCAAATCACACACAGCCTACAGACAGCACAGACATGGCTACTATTTACTGTAATGTATTACAGTTCAATGTGAAAGCTTTTTCGATGGGAGACGTGTGTCTGAGCAAAGTGAGGGGCGAATCATGTAAAATAACTCTATAGCCCATTCAGAACTTCCTCACGAGACATGCTTTTCATCTTCCAGATTGATAAAAGTTCAAAGAGTCTAAGAGGCAGGACATGCCTGAGCACTTTTCATCTAGCTGAACTGTGTGGTGAAGCAGTGTGTTTGCATTGGCTGTAACTATTATGAGAATGGGTAAGAAGTTATACTTGGAATAGCTGTAGCTTGACAAGAGCTAAATAAGAATCTGGGCAGAGCTCAGCTATTACCTCCCCTGACATCAGTGGGACTATGTTTTAACTAATTATGTGATACATACATTCGTGTATCAAGACTGTAAAGCCCATCTGTAATGTAAAACGTATTTCTCCTTCGGTTTCTAGATTGTTATAAATTACAGTATTCATCTGTTGAAAGGATCAGCACTACAACCAGTAACAAAGACGTTTGCATGTCTTTTGCATTGTGCTTACGAAGCTTATAAACATTTCTACAGCATGACAGATTGTTTGAACACAACGAGCCACAGGCTTACACAGTGTACCTCCATCTAAAATTTGAGAATTACATAATTTGCAAATTACATAAGATACAAGATAAATGGTTCTCATACATAAAATATCTTTATCTATCATATCCTATATCTTACATCTTACACCTTACATTTTATTATTATTAAGATATATTTCTCCAGGTAGTTGGCACTTGAGCTAAATGGAAGGTATTAAATTAGCACTTTTCAATCATTGTCATCCATGTCAACTTTTTCCTCAGTCATTCATTCTTAGACGAGCACATTTTTAACTCTTAAAACCCTGCAGTGATCTTAATATGAGGACTATGAATACGGAGGAGTAAGCCAGAGAACTGAAAGTTTCCATCAGGTTCTAAATTACCCTCACATCTGAAGGTGTGTAAGAGAGTAAGAATGTATTAGTTTCACGTCTAATTGTGAATGCTCTTATATTTAAAGCCTCCTGCAATTTGAGCAAACACACAGGGTCACTTCTTCGTTGCTGCTGAAGGCTGTGAGACCTGTACACCATCACTTTCAGACTTTCACAGGGAGTAAATTCAAATTCAAAGTGAGAGTCTCTCTCACTTTCCTCTTCCTCTATGAATCACTAAGCACCATTTGAGCCTGCAAGTCTTGCTTGAAAGAATCCGCATTAATTACTACTCATCAGCTTTAAATATGATGACAGCTTCTGTTAGCAGCACTGTTTATTTTGTGACCACCTTTTCAGCTCTGCTGTCAAATGGAGATCTTTTTTTTGCATTCCCAAGAAAACAACCTCTCTCTGTGACCAGATGGTGAGAACAAATCCCCTATCCCTCTCCTTTCCAATTCTGAATTCAGCATCCTTATTTCCTTGCCAATGAAATTCTATCCTTATAGATAGGGGCCAGTCTGGAGTTATGTATACAGTTTTAGGCTGCTCAAAGGAGAGGAGCTATATACTGCTTCTCAGTTGATATAAAACCAAGAGTAATTCTGCTGAAATCAAAACTCCTTGACGATACATAAGACAGAAGTTAAACTCAGATGAGCCTTCCAGATCAATAGTGGGTTTTATTTACAATTATTCCTGTTAGATATATTCAGTGCTTGCCAGAACAGAAACATTTTAACTGTTTTTTTAAAAATACCTGTACATTTTAAGCCCTGCTTAATGAAAAGAGCTTGATTCTCCATTACTTTGATCTCTTGCATTATGTCTTCCCAGGATCAATCTACTTTCTCTCAGTATCCTGTCTGATCTCCGGGTATCTCCATGCCTACAATAAAGTATCTGCCTTCTCCTATAGGCTGTCCAGGCAGTTGGAGAGGCAACACCACCGGCAATTAGGCACTGTATTTTTAGCAAATCTAAACAAGGCTTGGGTAAAAACAGATTGCTATGTATATGTCACAGCAAAACAGCATCCCCACATGGGAAACCAGCATTAATTTAATTTGAGTAGGTAAACAGAAATCTAAGCAGAAGTTCAGGGAATGGCCTCTATTTCTGCTTAACAGTTGAATCACAAGTTACTCATTTAATACCATCAGATTTATAACAGGTTACTAAAAAACACAGGTATAGGAGAGCTTGTAGCAGTCTGCAGATCATCTGCCGCTGCTGCAAGGGAAGTTTTTGAAATATCTCCCTAGTTCAAGGACGGAAGGAAGGACAGAAGGAAGGACAGAAAATCAGATAAAGCTCTTTTAAAGTAAAACAGGGGCATATTAATTCTTTATTCCTATACTCATTTGCATGGGTACAGTGACAGATGGTTCAAAACAACATGATCATTTTTTCCATTTCGAAACCTTAAGCCTCTGTTCTAACAACACTACACAATTAAGGTAAACCTGGTAGAACTTCCATTGACTCAAACTGCTTTGGTCATTATGTTTAGGTTACTAAATAATGATGCAGAGTATCAGAGTTTTAGGCCAATCATACTGCGAGAAGCAATCCGGACAAAGAAGGATACTTATATGAGACCAATTACCTTCTCATATCAGTACATCAAATTTATAATATAGATTGCATCTAGAAAGAAAAGAAAACCCACTGGTTAAAATGTATTTCAACTGTAAGTGAAAAGGCCCTCAAGAACATAAAACTGAATGAATTCTTTGAAGGTTAATATTTGTTAAGCTGAAAATAAAACTTGCATTATGTATTAAACAAAGACTTCATAACATAAATAATCAAGATGAAAAAATAAGGTAATCATTGCTAGCTCTTTTTAATACTTGATACAGGGTGTTAGTCAACAGGACTTCCAAGTCCTGAAATTACTATGTAGCTGGTGGTTGGCAACTAGTATTTTTTATCCTAATGGATACGAAAAGAATATTTTCTATGTGGTATTATGGCTGTTATAAGACTTTAAAAGGCTTTTCTTTCAGTGGCAAGAAGTATAGAGTGAGGCTGTAGACAGCAAATTCTATCAAGCTGTTGCAGTGAGCAGGGAACAGCCTGGGCACAGACCACTCTCAGAGCACAGGGAGATCAGCCCACACCTGTGATATATGAAACATATAGGATATCATATATCATATCCCATATGATATATGAAATCTTTGGTGGTAGTAGGTTAGCCATAATTATCTTTTTGTTGAAAGGGGAGGGGGAGGGGGGAAGAGACAAATACTGAGTTTATATATCTGTGTGGCTGCAGCCCACTCACTTAAATAACTTAAATGATTCTTATATCAATGTTAATGTATAGCATAAACTCAATGACTGTATAAGCACAATTGTTTCAGCTGAGATTTTTCACAGCAGTAATGAGTATGGCACTAAACAAATTGTATCATCCCTGTCAATGATACATTTGTCCTTACTTTATTCTACACAAAAATAAAGTATGAGATATCTATAGAATGAGTAAGAGGTTATTATATCAAATGCAATTATGTAATAACTTTTAATGAGTGATTTGTTATAAAGAATTATATTTATGCAAAGAATCTTATTAATCATTGCAAGATATTTTTTTTCCTCAAGTTTTTTCAAGTATATTTTGTACTTAGAACATTTATTTCTATTTTTCACATTTTTCTTGGTTCCCTAGAAGGTAAAGACAGGTTTATTGTTCTATCTTCTGATTTGTTTGAGTTGGTACTATTGTCTTGAGACACTACTTTACTAAAGAACGTGTGATGAAATACCTGAGATAGAACAGTAAACATGCTGTATTTTAGGATGTCTTGAGAGATTAGTGCTATAAATATATTGTTGTTACTCAAATCAGTTGAAGTGTAATAAGGCTTTATTTTAATCCTTCTTGGAAATTTCCATTTTTCCATGTGTACTTCTTGCATGAAGGGAGAAAGAACTTTAAATATTTAATGTTTGAAATATTTGATAGAAAACCATTACTATTGTTGGCTGTAAGCATCTCGTCTCATGAGGAGACCGCAAATCCTATCCTTAAGGTACTTCCTGATCTGGATTTTGTGGGGAAAATTACAAAATTAGCTGCTTTCAGAAATGAATAATCATGAATCTTTGGGTTTTCTAACTACCCTAAGTGGAACTCTAAATTAGATGGGTCAAAGGAAAGAAAGCATTTCTGCACAGAACTACAGCAATTAAATGGACTTTATAAAAATCATAATCTTGAGAGTTAAAGAGAATGTTGCAAAAAACAGGAGTTTGAGAAACTGTGGGTTGTTTGGTTTTTTGGTGGTGTGGGGTTTTTTTGGGTTTTTTGTTTTTTCTTTTTTCCCCATCCATGATTTCAGGGAGTTATAGCAAATAATTTGACACGTTCTTCTATATTCAAGTTTCCTCACTGTTTGCATCAAAGTTTCTAAACTTACTTCATATTTTTCAGTTGCTCAGAACTCTATCCTTTGTCTTTATCCTAAGAAAAAAATTCAGTTAGCAGTATGAGCAGGAAAAAACCCAACATCTTGTCACTCCTTGGCAGTGGAAAAAAAAAGAAAAAACACTCAGAAGGAGTAATGCACCAAGCAGCATGAGACAGCCTTATCCTGCAGTACTTTGGTTTTAATGTGTTTTTGCAATGAGAACTGAGAATTTAATTTGGGCTTTACTACAATGCTGCATCATTAACTTCCAAACACCTCTAGAGCTTTTCCATCTCCCTGGCTTCATTGTTAAATCTTGAATTAGACTGCATTAGCCTTTAGTTCAGGTGCAGTATCTACTTCAGTCTTACACAGCTGTTCTACTTCTCTTCCTTTAGATAAATGTCCTATTTCTCCTCCTCTCTTCCTGACATTTTTTTCTTTCTTAAATGTTTGAGATAAAATCATCTGTACTAATCCCTACCTTCACATCTGAAAACTAACAGTTAACAAAGGCCTGCAGGAAGATCCTATTCAACAGCTATGTGAATAACAGAGATGGTTAACAGAGACCAGAAATACAATTTTGTGATGTTTTAAATTCTTTTTTCATTCTACTTTGGAGAAAACGTTAAACCTTAAAAGGCTTTCAAAAAAGCCATAATTTTGCATATATCTAGTTTTTGTGCAGAGAGGTTTGGTTTTCATTTCATCTTCTCCTCAACCAGTGGATTTACCAGGACCTCATAAAATTTTCAGTGAGAAAGGCTGTCAAAGTAGACAACTCCATGAGAATGAAATGGAATTTTCTACTGAAAAACTTTCTGACCAGCCTCAGTGAATGATAATAACTCTGACGCATCTCTCTTACGTGGGAAGATTTAAGAGAGTGTATGTGTCATATGTACATTCACCTCAGTAACTCCTTGTTCTTGTAGTAACAAGTTCTTTCTTATTCTCTCACCAGGCTCTGCATCACCACCTGCAAGGAAAGCTAGGTGTCAATGCCAAACTGAAATCAATAAAGAGCTGAAGTACCTGTAATGGTGCCAGAGGTAATGTTTCAATTAATCTTTCTGAATTAATGTCTGCTTCATTTCCAGGAAGTCCAGAGGGATATGTAATGGACCCGTTTTGCAGTATTAAAATACTATGAGAAAAAATGTTGCTTCTCTAATTTGGACTACAGACCTGCAGGAGGAATTGGGTAGGAGGAACACCACCACAAACCAGTTTGATTCTGTGAAAAAGAAGAGAAAAGTGCAGTCCCTTTTTATTCTTTTTTGCAACCAGGTAGAAAAGCAAAGAGGAATATTGTGCCTGCACTGTACTACCACCAGGAGCACATAAATTTGCTGCCAATTCAGCCTAAAAGTAATCACTGGCCCTGGCGACTGGTGGATCTGTGATATTGCAGAAAGACCTCTCCAACTGAGCTCCTCTTGACGGGAATATTTGGAGTGGCCATCTAGCATCAAAATCAATTGGAGAGTGAATGTTGCGCAAAACTGCTGGACACGTCCAAGTTCATGACAGTGACTGCAAGAGCCTGGTCCCCATGAGCTCTATAATCACCTCAGGGAGAATGAGCGACTTGTGCTCTCTCCTCCAAACACAGGGCACCGGCACCTGCTGCCTTTCTCTCCTACAGTCTCTTTTATAATAGTCAAGCTATTATAATCTGGCTGTATATAATGGTGATGAAGCCTTCTAACAGCACTGCTGATAATGCTGTTATTACTTGGTAATTTCTTTCATTGTGAACACAGGAATGCAATGATTGTTTGCCTGATGCTTGATTGTGATTTTGTCAATATGGCGCTCTCACTTGCCAACAATGAAGAAAGTATCTGATTAACTCTTTTTTTCTGTACTGTTAAACATATTTGAGTTTCTCTGCTCTCCTGCTAGGCCAACTAGCAGGAGGGATCCTCATTACTTCATTCATTGTTTAGTAACAAAACAGCTGTAGGAGTTCAAATGAACGGCTGAGTGGCAGAAACACTGCCATGTTGTTCCAGCACAGCACCTTCTGCACCTTGTCATAGCAAAATATACATATATGCTGCCTGTAAGCAGCACACTAAGATTACCACTGTGTAATTTAGCTCTATTGGCTGCCTGAGCTCAGTAATTCAATACAATTCATTATAAAGTTGCCACAAAGGAGAGGCAAATGGATGTGAAATGTAAGAACTTCTCTGCAATTTCTTATTGATTCATAATGAAAACTATCCATTAACATTAGAAAAGTGTGCATTTCTTAAAATATTTAGAGCTTCATTCTTTGAGGTCCTGCGTACTTCTGGAGAAGTCACAAAGAATTTAAGTGGTACAGGCATCCCTTAGAGTCTCTCACCATCTCATTGCTTGGGGCCTAAAAACAGTACAAACAGTGCAAAATGATTCCCTTCTCAGCTATTTATATTTTAAAAAAAGAAAAAAGCAGGGAAATTATTTGATGTAACATGAAAAATACATTCAGAAGGTACCAGAATCCTAGTATTTGAAGCTGTAAGAATACTTACATAGGCAGAATATTCTTACTTAAAAGTAGTTCCCCTTATAAGGCTGTATGGAAAAGACGCCAAAGTCCAGCATGCTAATGACTGATGGGGGAGCTTGCAGAATACACACAGACATTTGTTAAGAGGATTATTTTGCATGAAGCATTTCCACGGACACTGAAACTTTTATTAAGGACCAAATCTATACCAAGGTTTCCTTTCAAGACCATTTACTTCTAGAGAAACAACTCTGGGCCATCATATTTTCTACCTGACAATCTCAGGGTCTCTGTCAGAAGTAAGTAACTGTATTTTAAGTGGTGACATGCTTATAGAGTAGAAAGAGCCTTGTAGAAATAACAGTTCATGGAAGCTGGAGGTGGGGGTTGTTTTTTTTTTTCTTTAAAAGATCTGTGGAACTTTAGTGGATGTTTTTCTAAGGCTCTGTGCAATTACTAACACCTTCTGTTCAAGGTATTGACATTTATGAACACTCTAAATGAAGGGCTCTAGCTCAGACTTACTCTAACAGGAATCTGAGCAGGGCTAGGAATAGGCTTAGATATTTGCTTTTTGATAAAGAATAGTATATAAAATATAGAAAAAACCACTCATTACTTATGGCCCAGATTGAGTACTATGTGTATTTCTAAGACTGTCTTATATATTTTTCTTAATTTATCTTAACAAAATTTGGCAAATTATATATAAATAAGAAAAATAATTTTGGGAGTGGCAACATTGCTATATCTAGGAGATAGTTTCCTTTTGCTAGTCCCATTAATCAGGGTGGGACACAATCCTACGCCTATAAATGATCAGTAGAAAAAACAATACAATGGAAGGCAGACACCAGATTTATTACAGTGTGTTCAAAAACATATTTAGAAGTTACCAGTATGTTAAATAGTGACTCAGCAACTATCCCTTTGTGTCTTCACAAGACACAGATTTTCTATCTCTTTTTGTGTATACAACTGATAGAAGTATCTAAAGAATAATTCACTGAAAGCACCTGCAGCACATGGAAGATTTGGAAATTAAATCAATCAATTGGCACCTGAAACTCATATTATTAAGTTTCAATATCTGATGATGAGGGAGAAAATGGTCTGTGTGTTCCTCACTCAATGACAACTGTATGTACAACCTAGGCTGGAATTCAGCTCAGACCTAAAACAGCTTCACACTCAGAGTTAGCATAAGGCCAGTAGCATTTCTTCACATTTATGATGTTGCCATTGATACCAGAATTTGGCCATAAGCACTCATAGAAAACTCAGATATGATATAGCTCCACTGTAGTTTGCAGCCTATAAGGCAATAAATGTCTCCTCCAGAACAGCTTATAAATTCTAACTCTCACAAATAACAACATTATCACTGTTCAATGAGGGAAGGCTAATAAATTTTAACAATAACCAAAGTAAAAATAATGCCTTAAACCAAGTGAATGAACTGTTTCAACAGAGCTGGATGAAAACCAAGGAAACATTGAGAAGCATAAATAGAGTACAGTGCAGTACTTAAAAATTTGGGTTACTTCAATCCTCCAAGAACCAATAAGCTTCTAAGTTGTCTCCCCTTTATGGGAACAGAAACTCCCATCAGATCTCATCATACACATGCAAATGCATGATAGAAGAAAAATATTGACAGTTAAGTAGCAAGGATACAAAATCATATTGTCAGAAAGAAAGATTTGGTGGTTTGAAAGCTTTAAATACAACTTGGTCAGTCAAAAGCTCTAAATATACACAGTTCCTCATACTACATTAAATTAAAACCAGTGTAACATGCCCCCCCCCACCCCGAAAAAAATACTGAGACTTATCTCTTGTGAGGGGTAAGGCCTATCCAAAAGCAGCAAGAGAATGTGCATTAACTCTTCTATTGAGTCTGCAATTGCAAACAGGGCATATCGCTATTCCAATGAAATGCATCAAGGGATAAACAATTTCTTTTTGGCTCCTTGTATCTTGTCTATAAAGATTTATCTCCTTGCTTGTATATTTTTGTGCATAGTACAATATCATGACTAGCACATACAGAATCACAGAAAATGGTGCTGGCTGGAACACCATTTAGTCCATTTTCTTACAGCAAGGCAGCACTAACTATCCAAATGCAGTTGCTGGCAGATGGTGGTCTACTTTGTTCTCACGGAACTTCAGTAACTGAACCTCCACAACCCTCCCACATAATTTATTCCAGCGCTTCACAACTCTTACATTAGCTAACAGAACGTGTTTTTAATATCAAATTGTAGCAAGAAAAATTACCATTTAAGCCATATGCTTCTACTTTCTTCACAATGGACAGGGAAAGTGGATAATTTCCTTTCCCTTTGAAGTTTGTTATAAAGACCATTGTTTTCTTTCCAGAGTAAATATACAGAAGAAAGTTACAGAGAATTAATGATCTCATAGTCCCTCTAAGGACTTTGAAATAACCTAGGTAGCTCTCACTAAATTAATTATTGAACTTTGTCTAATTAAAAATTGTTCATAAGAAATGCTTCCTAACAACACAAGGGAAGCTTGACATGCCTGGTGAGAAACTGCGCTTGCACCTTCAGTGTTTGATTACCAAAGTAAAGTTAGATGAACATTTAAATGCCATGAATGAAATGAACATCACAAATGCCAAAACAAAATTTCTCTGCAGATATAATACAGTGCTTTCTTGTATTTATTGATCCCAGTGAGTCCAAGACAGGTTTCCTTACCTAGTGGTTAAAAAGGTGCTCTTTCTCCCCACTGCTAGTCCTGTAAATGATTTGCATCTACTATAGGCTTAACACCTCTGCTTTCTCTCAGCCCCATTTCCTATTTTGCTGTTCCTAGCACAGTTTTTCTAGGAATTCTTTATTTTGCATGTGGTCAGCATCAGCTGTGTCCCTTAGCATGGAAGGGTGGAGGGCAGAGTGGGAAAGGGGAGAGTAAATCTTTTCTTTAGCTCAAGTGGTGGAAGAGGTTGTGTGGAACAACTCTCTGTATTTGTAACTACTGCAAATGCTGCTGAATTCTCCAAATTATGGGCAGCATGAAGGCTCAGCTCCCACCAAAAATAGGAATCCGCTCTCAAAATTATTGTTCAACCTTAAAAAAGACTAGAGTGGCACTGGAAATGGAACCAACACTTTCCTTAGGCACTACCATGGTGCAAGCAGTAAAATTTTATTTTTTGTCATTACTGGTACAAACATAGCCAGAACCATACTGGTTGCACAGATTTGGAGAAGGAAGAAATTTTGGAGTTGTAATTTTTTGAGAACTGATTTTACTATTAAGCAACATAGAGAATAACATAATGTAGAGTTCCTATCCTCAGCAACCGAGGAATTCATAGGGAAGATTGAGATTTAGACACTTTTTTTTTTTTTAACTAGACTAATGCTATAGTACATTGACACACTGGGAAATCAAGAGAAGGCGGCTCCAGCTGAAAGACCGTGATTGGGAATAAATAGCAAGTCAGTGCTTAGAAATGTTGCAAAGAATGCCACTACCTGTATATTTAAAGCATAGAAAGGTGGTTGACAATTCTTATTTAGGGAGGACTGATGTGTACATTTGACTGTTCTAACTTTATACTTATTGGAGAAAAGATTAAAAATACAGATAAAGATTAAACTGAATGGAGGCTGGTAGTTTCCTTGTAGTAGCCACAATAGACACATTTATTCAGCTTGAAATAGCACACTGTCTTTTTAGGAAGATGTCCATATCCCTAACGTAAAAAAAAAATTATTTAGGAACAATTTACACAAAGAACACTTTTAGTTCTCCTATATTCACAGTCAGTTTGGATACTTGGTTTATAAGTGCTGTATAACTGACAACTAATTGACAAAAGCTCATTTTGTTGCTTTAGCTATGCAATTATTCCTCTAATACACTACAAAAGATGTCTAATAAGAGAGCAAAAAAGCTATCAGGTTAAAGAATTGCATTTCTTCTTCAATTTCAAGAGAATTAAAATTTTTCTGAATGTCTAAGACTGACATCTTTTAGGCTAATACTAGTGATGGAATATATACCATTGGATGTAAGAAGGCAGTAAAGTAGCCAAAAATAAATGCAAAAAAAAAATTAGTAACTACCAGAATATTCATGTCTACTTTCTAAGTTGAATTTCTCTGATACTACCTTAAAATGTAATTTCTCCTGAAGGTGGGCTCTAAAAGTCTGCAGTGATTTTATTCCTGAGGAACATAGCTAGCACTGTCTCAGCAGCAATCCTTTCATAGTGATACTCTAGTCTCTCTATATACACGATGAATGGAAACCTCAGGCAGCAATGGCTTCAACGTATTGTATAAATCATTCTTTTGGTTTATTATCTGTATCTTCAAGAGAAAAAGATTGAAACTATTCAAATCAGAAATCCCATCTTTTATATTATAAACCCTCTAGTCTCCCTTAGGGAGAAGCTGTAGCTTGTGAACGTGTTTGCCAAGTCTTCTGAAGACATGAGGTACAGTTACAATTTAGATATTCACGAGCATTGTCCTGACTGAATAAATCACAATTTAGGCTTATTACCCATATCAACTAGAGAAAAACGTTGTGAATCGACACATGTTTGCAAGAGCATTATCAGCACAAAGGTAAGCACTTCCTGCTATCCCATTTAGCTGATTCGCCCGCAAAGAAAATGTTCATTTTTTTCATACAAATTATTTGATCCAACAGTATAATTAGCATTTAACGAAACAGTATCAGTAATAATGTTTCTTTTCTGCAAATTCTCTCTATAAATATGCATATTAAATGTGTTTATTAACAGTTCAGATGGAAAAATAGAGTACAAGTTCTCAGTCTCCAATACTACACTACTAAAAACAATTCAGCTATTGGAGTAGGGTTAGTAACAGAACTACGAGTATGTAAAACTCTGTTTGATGGTTCAAATTCTTCCTGAATTATTTCCATCTAAAACACACTGTCAGATTTGGTCAAACTAAATGTCAAATTAAAATAGGTTGTGACTTCCCTAAAAGTCGCTGGTTACCAGTTCTATTCAGGAGCTTCCCTGGTTACTAGTGAACAGAAATTCCCTGTTTACTACAGAAATCAGAAATTTGGATTAAAAAACCATATCCTTGAAAGAGAATGTATGTTTTCTAAAAATCTCTCGTTTTCTAGAAAGAATATGATGAAAAGATATATGACAGCTATTAAAAGATTTTTCCACAGAACTGAAAGGAAGATGTAGTTTTTTGTGCGCCATCGAATTTCCAAAAGTTGTCATTGCAGGAAAATGTTGTTTTAACCATCGATATTTCATTTGCAACTGGTTTAAACAATGGATTTAGAAAAATGTTTTTGAAAAATATTGTGAACTTGCATATACATTTTATATTCTTTCATGATTGTTCAGCAAGTAACGAGATACTAAAAATGACATATCAGAATAATATAATAACAGTGTTGGAATGAATGAGTTAGACTGTGATATATCAAATATAATATGTATTTCAGATAAACCTTGATACAAAAAGATGTTCCTGTCAGTGCAGCAGCAGCTTTTTGCTATGTAAAAAAATATATGTTTTGACTCATTATATCATACTATGCCATTAAGCCATAGTATGCACCATTACTATTTTATCACACAATGTAAAAAAAATCATTAAATTACAGAGTACTAAAAAAATACCCTATTTTAAACCACAACTTATTCATAGCTACCTAACCATGGTAGTTTCATTTTGCAAAAAGCTATTTTAGCAAGATCTTTCATCCGATCCGAAATAATTTAGTTTCCAGCGAGAATTTGAGGGAAATGCCATTCTGAGAAGTGTCTGTCATTCCTGTGCACAAGTGATCTACAGTAGCTGGTGAGTTTTGTATGGTAGCTTTCAATATACCTTAGGATATTGCCTTGCAGAGCTGCTGCTATATGTTTTGGTTTAAACATACCTTGAAGTATACGAAAATGCATTCATAATTTTTAGGTTTCTTCATAAAGAGAGAACCTTTCAACTTTATTAAATCATGCACTTCTATATTAACAAGACTTACAGGCGTTATGCTTTAGGCCTGATTGAAAATACTTTGAAGTCAATAGGAGTAATTTCAATGACTTTAAGTGGGACTGGATCACACACTGGGCAAAATCAATGGACCTTGAATTGAATCCTGTCATTTTTTCTTTTTTTTTTTTTTTTTAGATCTTTAGATAATTTTCACTTACTATATTTCAAGTCATGTGTGCTGAAAATACAAAGTCACAGCATTTTTTTATTAATTTCCCTGTGTTCCATGATTGCATCCCACTCTTCTGTTGGGTTTCCATTCTTCAAGGTTTCATTGGGATTTGTACTGATGCATGACTGGCATGTTTTGGGTTTTGGTTTTTTTTTTTCCATTTGTTTTGTTTTGTTTTTTCAGTCATAGGATTTTATGATGCAAGGGTTGTGAATAGTTTGAAAAAGTTTTCTTTCCCTTTATAATTAATGTCCTATGATTTATGAGGGAAAGTATATAAATAAAGAAAACAGGATTTTATGGAAACTTCACACTCTAGCTTTCCAGTTTTAGAAGGCTGATAAGGGTATAGAAAGAATGATGGATGCTGCATAACAGGCAACAGAAGTTTGCCGTGAATTGGAAAACGTGCACATGTTTAGAAAATTAATATTACTAAGTTAGACTATAATATACAGTTATCTATTAACTGACTCTATGTAAAGTTATCTTGTTGAGAAAGGAAACAAATGAAAAAATGTTTAATTGCAGAAGAAAATGTTGTTACTGTAGTAAGAAATATGAGAGCTTTTTACTTTTTATTCTTTTTACTTTTCTTTGGACCTTTATGTTGAAGAGGACATTCAAATTGTAACTGTTCAGCAGTGGTAATTTGTGACCCAGGAATGATCTGGCACTGAGGGCAAGGCGGCCCAGCTGCAGAAGGGGTTAAACTGGCTGGAAGCAGGGATGCCAGAGACAGAAGGACTCTGTAAGGGAGGGAAGTTTCCCTTGGTGATGAGATAAGAAACAGCCCAGGCATTGTCCTGTAGCCATCCTTGGTGGCTCAGGAGCCACCTTTGGGCAGCAGAGCTGGGCTGGGAGGTGGACCCAAGGCCAGGATGAGATGCCCCATACTCACAGTATTGGTGCTGATGCAAATGTATAGAAGCTATTGGCTCATGATGCATCTTTGCAATCTCTTGTTGAACCACTTATGGCGGTAGTACTTTGTTCAATGCATTGTTCTTTTTTTGGGGTTTTGGGTTTTTTTTTCTGTTTTTTAAGGGTTTTTATATTTAAACACAAATGTGTGTTTAATTCACCTCAAGGGGTACAATAAAAATTCCCCAACAACATATGCAGAGACTCTCATTACATTTATAAATGGTGAAATTAACAGTAAAGAAAAGAAGATGGAATGTTTTCTCCTGCTTGTAGCTTAAAAATCTCTCCTCAGAAACAAGTAAAATATAATTCAAAATACTCTGCTTTAACCTGAGACAGTCTCTTGCCACCCAGTTAACTTTTCTGCCTCAGTTAATTAATGCTTCAAATATTGTGTCTCATTCTTCTCTTTCTAAAGAAACCAAAATAGTCTCTTCAGAAAAACAAAGAAATTAGAATTCAGTTCACTGATATAAACGGCTCACTAGGGGTAGTGATTTTTCAAAGTAGTATGAAATGTATATGTAATAACCACAGCTCACTGTAAAGGCTCGGAATTTAAAGACACAAATGGTCAGATACATACCATATACTTGGGTATTTCCTTGAGTATCAGATTTGCAGGGTGAAATACACTTACTGTGAATGCAGGTTAAGTTCATGAATACTTCAGTTTTTTTTCAAAATATATCAAATCCATTTAATGACATTTTAGTATGGTATACAAATTCCTATAAAACCAGAGAAATGAGAACAAAGCAACATGAATAAACAGTGAAAAGCAATTATTTCTGGAGTTTGATGTGTGTATAGGATTTCAGGAGCACAACTCAGGATCAAAACTCAAAGTTGCAGTTACTGAGATGTTTAGTATTCATTTCAACCAGTGTGGAAACCTCTATGAAAGAGTTGTAGTCTCTGTTCTTAGGATCACTCACACTAATCTTTGTGGAGGTATTTTTTAGCAATTTTATTTTGATTACGTATATTCCTTAGCACATGATGTCTTTAAGCAATCAATCTAGAGAATACAGAACATAGGTTATTAAAAAAAATAATTATTCAAACTAAACAAAGAAAATAATCTGGAAAAGTAAAATTAAGAAAAGTGTGCAATTTGGTTAGGTTTTTATTAATTTATAATGGTAAAGTTCTAATTTTAGCATATATTTCTGTAATAGCATTTCTTTTTGACACATTTAAAAAGAGTGGTTTTTATTTCAGATTTTTAATTAAAAAGAATTTTTCTAAAAAGTAAAACAAATATTCTCATTTCAGCTATAAGACAAGTGGTTCTTTCATTAGTACAATACACAAAGTTATAGTTTCCTCTGGGTTTGTGTTTTATGATTAGATTTCTCAGTATCCACAGTAGGTGTAACCTCTGAGTGAAACTTATTAATTAGGACGAAAATTCCTGATATAATTCTTTTATATGGATTCTTTGGTGTCTAATACAGTGGTCTTCTTCAATAAGGCAGTACTTCATTTTCTGTCTTCTGTCTTGCCATCTATTTTAGCAATAATTTAACACTCTACTCTTTCTGCCAAAAACTGCTTAAGGTTGGCCAACAGATTACAATATTTTATGGACAAGGGAAGTCATAAACACCTACACGCAAAGGGACAGCATAGTGAAATAGGTACATTTCCTGAGAGAAGAAACAACAACACTAATTTTAAGATTTGAAAATGTTTCCCCATCTTCACCTTTTGATCCCTACTGGGAAGCATAATGAGGATTTAAATGAGTAAGGAAAAAAAAAAAAGAACAAAAAATTAAGCTTTCTTTTAACTGTCTCTCATTTAAAAAAAAACCACCAAAACACAACCTATCATTTTTCCCTCTAATAAGTAGAAGCAGGTTTTTTTTTGTTTTGTTTTCTCCAGCTTTATTTGACAGAATCACTATTAATGTGTTTAAATAAAATTCTAAATGAAAAAGCAAAAAAAAAAAAATTCCTACACTAATGCTTATACCGTAGCATTATGGTGACCTCTAGGAATCTACAAGGTCTTTGCAAAAATATACATGAACACACAGGCTTCTTAGCACTCAGAGGTTAAAGGCATAATGCACACATGTACTGCCTTTTAATTTCATATATTTGTTAGTTGATCTTAGGTAACAAGAGGAACAATAGATGCAATAGTTAATAAATTGTAACTGTGCAAATTCTTATGTTTTTCTCATTCAGCTATGCCTCCTGGGAAGGGTTTGTGCTATAGGAGCATAGAACCACCATGACACTCATTAGGATTGATTGCCCTGTGGAATGAGTAGGTGCCCTATCGTTTTAACTGGAGTCACTGTCTGACCAGGTTACAGCAAGGAGAGCGGGAAGACCTACAGACCACACTTTCCTGCTTGCTGGCAAGGAGGAAACAGTTGATGTTAAGACAAATTAGAATCCAGAAATAAGCCATTCCTATGCTCAAGGTTACCACTTGAGTCTCCTTGGGTACGTTAAAAATTAGTGGACATCTCTTGTCCTAACACTGTCCAAATACTAGAAAAGTTATAAGAGGTTCCAGATTCCCCCTTGAGGGTCCAGAAACTTACAGGTTCAGCACAGTGCTCTACTTCTGTTAGGGAACTAAGCTTTTTGCTTGATTTAGACCCTCCTGCTTATTTTCCGCTTAACACAGAGCTTCTGTCTAATGTCCTTTTTAGCTGAGTAATGATTATTTTTTACAGGAATAATGCTTTTGGTTCCTGTTACAATACTTAATATTTGTATAAAAAGATTATAGAGACTCTATTCAAAATGGTCCACAAAGAAAGATGTTTAAAATGCCAGGAAGTTTTTGAAGTTAAGCATTTGAGTTCCATTCCTGATTTCATATTTCTTCTGCAAAAGAGGAACTTGAAGTTACCTGGCTTTATAGTACTTTAATTTCTTTTTCTGCTTGTCTCATTGTAGTACCAGTCTGCTTTTTTTCAAAATGTTTACCAAATCCATACTGAACAAACTCTAAATCAAATTTCTGTTACAGGAAAAAAATATGGAATATTGGCTTGCCTGGAGCACTGTTCAACAGTGATAGCACTTTACTTAATATGTATGGACAACTGCATTTTCTAATGCAATACCAGGCAAATATTGATCTGTCACCGTAAACAAAATTCAATGAAATTTTCGTCAAACACAACACATATAAACTAAGATACTAGCACTGTAGAAAGTCCCTGACTTTATTAGACTCCTTTTAAGAAAAAAGAGATCCAATAATCTATGATGGCTGCAATAGGAGCCATTTCCAGGTTCCATCAATAGAGAACTTTTCTCCTTTTGGGTGCTGCATATATATGCTTTAATCACTAGTATCAACATCACTGATGCCTCACCCTGCTGCCTTAGTTTATTCTCTCCTCCATTCAGGACTTTGAAAGTATGTATGGAGTCTACCACAGTATCTCAACATCTTACCACTTTTCAACCACATCTATCACATCTCAACACCAACACACTTGTACTTTAGCTTCATATCACTTCTGTGAAGGAACATTTTTTTCCCAATTCAGGTATCTCAGTCCCTGAGTGAGAAAGTCATCCTGGTCTCATGGAGCATGCACACACTTCCCATCAGCTCCAGGGCTTGTATTTGAACTTGAATATAGCCTCCCAAGTAATACTGCTTGCTTTTGTCTGAGTACTGTCTGCATCATAAGTGATTCGACAGGTGTTTGGCAAGGTGCTGCAGACCCGGGGGAGACTGCCAGAAATCCATACCTCATTTATCCAGGCAGCCAGAGCGTAACAAACCAAATCTACAGCTAATACCAGAAAAGGTATAGGGAACTAGCCAGGAAATCCAAGAGCATCCTTCACAGATGCCTATTTTCTCTTGTAAACACAATCCTCTCACTTCATATTGAAATGAAAAACAAATACCAAGTTGAATTTATTACAACAAACAAAGCCAAAAAAACCCCAAATAACATGCAAGGAACTGGTTAGGAGACCTAAGAAGTGTAGAAACAATACCTTACTTTTATTAGAGAGTGATTGTTAACTGCCATACCAACAAACCTGATCATCAGAGATATGTATTTGTTAGCCTAGCTCATACCAGTTCCCTGCATAAAATTGGGTAACTATTAAAAATTCACTTTTTTCAGTCACATTCTGTACTCACACTGTTATTTTCTAGCAAAGATGCACTTGACAGGGAAATGATTTTTCACACTCTTGTTTGACTTACTTATGCTGGCAAAACCTTCAAGCATAGCTCAAGCCAGAAAAGCACTGGAGAATATTCCCTGAGCAGAGCATAACTGAAAAGAAAATTAATAACCCTTCTTTAGAGAAATTCAACAGAGGACAGGAATTAAACATTTTTCAGTGGAACACCTAAAGGAGTGATTCAATGCTTTTATACCATTCAAGGAGCTTTAAAATAGCTAATTTGTTTATTGTTTAGTAAAAGCTAATGCAAGCAGCTCACTGCCTTTAAAGAAAATCTTCACATGTGCTGACACAGACTGAAATTCCCTCACAGTCTAAGCCTTTGGTTCCAGTTCAGACAAAGTGTCAATTGACTTAAAAGGCAAATAAGAAATACTCTTACCTCTATGTTTGGTATAAGGAGGAGCAATATTTTACAAGGTCTGTTAAAGCAGCTCCTAGCTCCTTGTGCAATATTTCTGACATATGTTATTTCAATGTGATGTTTCCATCGGCACTCTAACACTTCAGCCAGCCATGAAAAACTGAAAAATGACTTTGTGCAATTGAAATGACAAATACAGATCTACAGGATCAGCCGTCAGCAAGAGTCAATGATCATAAATTCCATGTTTCCATTGTCTCCTTGAAAAATTTATGATGTAGTTTGGTTTACTTTTTAAATGAATGCTGAACACACATCGACAGCAGGATTCCACAACTCTGTAAGCAATAACACTTTTTTTAGATCCTGGAGATTTGTCCCAGTGGGAAGGTTTGCAGCTTTACAGAAGCTGGTTGGACAGCAATTTATTATTTCATTTAGGCTCTCTATTGCTTTTTTATTGTGTTTTAGTTATTTATGATTTATTCTATACAATCTAGAAACATGCTTCTAGAAGATGCTGCTAGACCAGAGCCATGTTCTACAAAGCAATGTGGAAGTTTTAATTCACCCATATTTTAAGATCTTTACACTATAAAGGTAAAATAAGAAGCAGCAAGGGAATACATATGAAAATAGGATAGGATTTTCCTTTGACAGGAAAAGGAAAAACAAACAAACAAAACCAAGAATGCTCCTAGATTTCACTTCCCATCTCTCCCATAATCATATTCATAATCTATCTGAATCAAATCACTTAGCCCCTTCATGCTTCAATTCTCTATGTATGAAACAGGAATAATGGATCTTCTTCTGTCCCAACTGTGTATTTACCGTAAGGAGGAAGGAAGCTCTACGGATTTTGGTCTTCTTGACTAACCCTCCACTTGTCTTCCTTTGCAGCGACACAGGGAACTCATTCCCTCTGACTCCTCTAATATCACACATGAGACAAGGGGAAGCTGGGAAGAATTTGCAAGATACTCAAAACCAGAGAGTGTGTGCTTCTGCCCATCAGCAGGTCCGCAATATTGAGGCATATTGCCATTGCCATAATCAAATGGAAGATGAGGCTCTGCCTCTCACCGATCATGGGCTGGCTGTATGTCTTGGTCTTTTCTGATCTCACCAATTAACTCCTCATCTGCCTCACAGGTTTTGCCCTATAACTACTACCTTGACTGAGCCTATTTAGGGACTGCAAGTACAAAAGTATACGACTCTTTATATCTGCATCTTCGCATACTCTTTGCCTTCATCATCACACCCATTATCTGATTTCTTCCCTAGTCATTCATTTTCTTCTCTCCTTGTAATCCAGGGGGGCACCATTTTGTTTTTTTCAGCAGTCTGCTGAAGTGGGGGATCCTGACGACTTTTACTTTTGTTTAATTACTCTGTTCACATTTAAACTTTAATTATTCCATTAGCTCTTATTAAGGAATGTTTTATCCATTTTATTCCTATGCTGGTTTGGTTACATATATTTCATTTCTATAGCTCTATAAATATATATGTAAATATATATACACACACACATAAATATTTACATATTTTTATAAAAGAGTGTTTCTATGTATAAAAATAGTGTGTATTACATATTTAATATTTATAGTCACTATTTAATATTAAATTTTCAATATATATACATATTAGTACACTCTGTTTTATATATATTTCTATATATGCACATATGGTATGTAAATCTATCTATGTGTATAAATAAATCTGTCTACATATAAAAATCTATCTATGTATAGATTGTATATAAATGTATATAATTTTATATCTTAGTCCTTCCTGGTCCAACGGAAGTTGGCAGCCAATCACAGGGCTCCCTGAGAAGACATGGGTATGATGATGTCAAGCAATGGCCATCAGCCAATCACAAAGCAGTATCATGTTCAACGAAATGGCAGCTCCTTGCCATAAAATGGTGGACAAAACAAAATGGCATCCCTGCATATGTAGGAGAAGAGCCTGATGTACTTCTGGGTAAACTGATAGGGGTGGCGTATCCTGCCAGCCAATCACAACTGACCACATGACTAGAAGAGAGGAGTGACTTCTGGGGTAATTGGCCCCTGAGGCTGCTGGGAGGGGTTGGGATTTCTGCTGGAAGCTGGGGATGGAGCACCTTATCCTTCATGCCTTGTATATCGGTGGTAACTGAACTAGTTACAGTCTTACAATATTTTCCAAACTTGCTAAAGATGCTCAAAGCAGTTCTTTCTATATTTCAGTACTCCAGTTCAAGCTTCTAATTTGTTCTTGATTCATAAAGTGATTGATTATCTTTAGAAGGGCTTCTTCCGTAATGATTTCCTTTGATTTAAAACAAAGCTGGTCATGACCTTCTCTTGCTATGTGTGTGTTTTTAGATTAAAAGCAACAGTTCACTGAACAGTAATTTTAACAAATCAAAGAAACACATTTAAAATATGCATTTCATGGAGCTGTTTTCTGTGACAGTTATTCACATAGAATCCATTATCCAGGATGGCACTAATGAGAGAAAGAAAAAATTTCAGGACCATATTAAAAAAGGTACAGCAATCTTGACCATTTAAGATGAAGACACTTTTTTAATGTTATCAGTGCTAGTCCTTTGCTGTGAAAGACATCTCTGCTGATCATGAGGGTTAAAGACCTGTCACTGACTTGCAATGATCACAGCGGGGAAAAAGCAGTAAAAAGGGTGAGAGGGAGAGAATACTTAGGTTCACTGAGGAAAAAATAACTATATTGTAGGCAAAGGACAGGAATAAACTGGAAAAGCAAGGAGTCAATCAGCCATACAGAAATACAGCCAGTTAGCAGCCAGCTCAGAAATGATGATTCAGGACTCAAAGCATTTTGTGGAATGGATATCTATTTAGTGTAACTTTTATTAGTTGTATTGCTTATTTATGGGTTCGATTAGTTGGGAAGGGTGCAAGTATTTGATCTCTACTGTTTGCTAACTACATCCTGCTTAACTTGATATCTTATGCTGTCTCATTTCTGATGAGCCATTCCCTCTTCCACAGCTTCTAGCTGAGATTAGAAAATGCATGGAAAAATAGTTTTGGTGTCTTAATGAGGAAGTTATAACTGTATGTAAAACTGACCAGCTTATAATGAAATTATGAAAGAAAACCCATGCATTTTTCCTAGTGGGTTAGAAAAGAACTAATTCGACTTTTTCCATATTTTCAAATATTGGAATTTTTCAGGTTGTTAGACTCTACAAAGAATAGACATCCATGTGGATGGTGGTTTGTCTTCTACCCATGAAAAAAACCAAATCATAAGATCAAAAATACTACACAAATGGTAACAATAGTAAAACAAACTATTTCCCACTGTGAACTGGTAGCGCCCTTTATAATTTTTTTTTTTTTTAAACTTTTTTAAAGCTTGAACAGATTCAGTTCTATTCCTCTCTCAAAAGCAATGAAAAAATAAAATACATTCCTTAAACCTTGCTGGTGATTTGTATGAGCCAGGAAAATGCAGAAATATTGTTGTTCAGAAATGGGTAGGCAGGAAGTCATCAGCCTGGTAGCTGGGGAGTGTTGGTTTTGCTGAGGGCTCTAAAATCCTGTTAAGCTTATTTCTTCTGAAGAAAGACTATTTAAAAGAAAAGAAGGATCAGTATGTATGCTGGTCCTTGACAACAGCAATAAAGCAAAGATCACACCAAAGAAGTATTGAAAAAAATTTATGAGTAGGAAAAAGACATATCAAAGAGAAAGTCACTGCAAATAAAAATTTAACCAGAAACTGCAGTAACTAGAAAACATTTTCAGCCATGATTGCTCTGAAAATATATTTTGTCAAGATCTGTCCTTGAAACGAGTTGTCTGATCAAGGCTAGAAACCAAAAATTACTAGGATTGGCACACTGATGCTTATTTTACTTCAGGAACTAGTACCAGAGATATTTACTGGTTCATAATTACATTCCTTTAAGATCTGACCTAAATGCTGTTATATATGTTTTCGTCAACAGCCAGCTGATTGGTCAACAGCCGCTGAATATGAGCCGGCAGTGTGCCCAGGTGGCCAAGAAGGCCAAGAGCATCCTGGCTTGTATCAGAAAGAGTGCGGCCAGCAGGACTAGGGCAGTGATCATCCTCCTGTACTCAGCACTGGTGGGGCCACACCTCGAATACTGTGTGCAGTTTTGGGCCCCTCACTACAAGAAAGACATTGAGGTGCTGGAGCGCCTCCGAAGAAGAGCAACGAAGCTGGTGAAGGGACTAGAGAACAAGTCCTGTGAGGAGTGCCTGAGGGAACTGGGGTTGTTTAGCCTGGAGAAAAGGAGGCTGAGGGGAGACCTTATCACTCTCTACAACTACCTGAGAGGAGGCTGTAGCGAGGTGGGGGTCGGTCTCTTCTCCCAGGTAACAAGTGATAGGATGAGAGGAAATGACGTCCAGTTGTGTGAGGGGAGGTTTAGATTGGATATTAGGAAAAATTTCTTCACTGAAAGGGTTGTCAAGCATTGGAAGAGGCTGCCCAGGGAAGTGGTTGAGTCACCATCCCTGGAGGTATTTAAAAGATGTGTAGGCATGGCACTTAGCGACATGGTTTAGTGGTGGACTTGGCAGTGTTAGGTTAACGGTTGGACTCGATGATCTTAAGGGTCTTTTCCAACCTAAATGATTCTATGATTCTGTGATTCTGTGTTCATAGATGCTTTCCAGAACATTGACGTTCTGCTTTAGTTCTTAAGGTAGCACAGCCACATGTAAACACATCATTGTTCACTTTTGACATAGGGACATGCTAATCGCAGAGGCATATAAGCTACATTTATACCAAAAAAATTAGGCAGTTCCAGAAGACTTTTCTGGGCATAAGAACTCCATCCTTGATGCTGTTACACTGGTAGAACTGCTTGTTACCAGTGTGGTATGGGCCTCATAGCAGTAGCCCAAAAAGTCCTGACTACTGACTGTGAGTTAGCATAGACAAAGGATCATTACTCAGTTAGGACAAATTCAACTTATTTTACAGCATGGAGTTCTACTACCAAGCATGCAAACAAAGCCAGAAAATTGCCCTGAACGTGTCTAATCCACTAGTGTAGACTATTTTTCAAATATTTACCAATATAGCCAAACAGTTCGAGATATTTTAAATATGTATATCCTGTATGAAAAATTCTATTAAATCAATTAAATTCATTTTGTTCTTTTTCTTCCTTCATTGGAGCTCAAGCTGCCCTTGAGGTTGTATGTGACATCTCATTTGACTTGATGATGACCATCATAATGGATTCACTCACATCAACTTTTCCAAAAAGAAATCCTCAGTTCATTGAAACATCCCATGATATAAACTAGAGGGAATAAGGTTAAAACTTTGGAAACAATATCACAACCAACACTTCCAAGCATCCTCATTTGCAGTATAGCAAGGGCTCCTGCAACTGCTACTGTAGTGAGTTTGTGTTTCCTTATATTTAAATCCAGCAGGCATACACAGATGAGAAACTGAATTTACTAGCTATTTTCCAAGAAATAGTCATGATCTTTAGTAGAAAAGACTTATTTAATTTAGAAGAAGCTTTTTTATATATATAAATTTATATATATATATGGTATTACTCAAAAAAATCCACTGATGAAGTTATTTCTGTGAACTAGTCTAATTCCACAAAATTGATTTGAAGAGGATTTTTTGAGATGTGATGTTCATAGAAGGATCCTAGGAGCTGTTTCTGTAAGACCCCTGACTAGGATTTCTCTTGCTAACACTACATCTTCAGGCTCAACTCAGGAAGACAATCAAACTTGCTTAACTTCAAGTGTTACAACTAGCAGCACTGATGGCAGTGTCTGTTTTTAGACCTTGCTAAATCAGGTATTCTGGGCAAGAGAATGGAACTGTCTATAGGTTTTAGTCATATAAGCACTTAAGGGTGATCCAAAACTTAGTTATGCTGACCAAATAAACTGTAAGATGATAAATTCTGTGTCAAAGGAACTGTATCATCTCAGTTCCTCAAGCCCATAGAGAAGTTGAGGAATCCTGCAAAGTCATCACACATGCAAAAAAGTAGAAAAGGGTAAGAGGGGAACTTAGGCATTTGCTTCTTTGCTGCTGCCTTTCTGCCCATCATCAATACAGTTCCTTGTGAAGTGTTGGTCTCACGAACTGTGCAAAAGACTACAAGTATTGGAATAGCTTAGAAGTTTGATCATTTTATCCTCTCCTTTTCGCAGTACACTTGTGTACAGCAGCAGTTGAAAACCCGTAGACTGCTGATAATTTTTGGGGAGTGGGAGGATAGCAATATGTTGGTGTAATATAACTGAGAAAAACTGGTTACCTCATTCTCTTGTTTTAAATACAAAAGGAGGCAAAGAAAAACTGATATATGGCACATACTGCCCCTGCCATATGTTCACTTCTCACATGAGCATTGCCATTATCAGTGTCTTTGCTCCTGTACTTGCTTCTGTGATAACAATACAGACAGAACGAGGAGGTGCCAATATTGCTGTAGCAATCATTCTCTTGCTCTTTTTAGTTTATGAAGGAAAAGTGAAGTATTGGGAGCTTTTGATATTTTAATTCTTCCCTGGCTTGTAAGTTCAGGGGGGTTTTGGGTTTTGGGTTGTTTTTTTCTCCTTACAAATTAAAAGTTTTTAGCAGTATTCTGATAATTCCCATTTTTTTCTTATCTCAGAAATAATAATTCATAATGGTAATAAATGATACTATTTTACCATGTTGTCCCCTGTGTCTAAGGAAGTTCATTATGAACTCATCAGAGCAGTCAGTGAAGTCATAAAGAAGCAGGGCAAGTGTCTTTAAAAAAGTTCTCTGATATTTCTTGAAATTATTCTGTATTTTAAGAGAGGATAAAGCAGAAAGCACAGACCTCATAAAACCAAGAATTATTTTTTGTGTGACTTGGCACTACTTGTAAGCATGTTATAGATTAAAAACACTTATGTCTATATAACTCACTTGTTTTAATGGGCTGCTAATGTCTATCACTTCTGAATGTGATGCATAATAGGACATTCGTTTTTGCTGTTATGTGTTTTAAATCAAAAAAGCAAACACACTACCTTTGAAAAAGCAAGTAACATACTAAATTTGGAAGGGATCAGTTCTCTTCTAGGGAAATGAATCCTGTGTGATGCTTATGCATAGATGGACCAATAAACTAGGAACCTGGAAATGTAAAAAATAACACATTAAGATTACTGAAACTATCACACTCCCATGTCTCTCTGTAGAGTGTGAATTCTATCAGTAGAACACAAAGTTTCCAGCTGATTATCTCTTTAGGCTCTTAAAATGAAGTTTGATCCTTTTTACTCCATTTTGCCTTGCATCAGTTTCATGGGAATGTGTGGAAGAATGTAACCAGAGGCATTCTTCTGCAGGGAGTCCTTCAGAAGTTTTCTCCATTATGGGACAGGATGATTAAATACATTTTTTCTCTTAATTTTTGTCCTTCCATAATATTTAACAATATATAATATGTAATAAGTATATAATACAATACATTATATTAAATAGTAATACTAATTTTTGACATGTCTATTCTTGCAAATGTAATTTAGAAATACCTACATAAGTTTTTCTTATTTAATTCAATGTAAATTAGAAATGCAAAGGATTATGCTGAACTAGAAAGTTTACAGTTAGTATAAGTGTTGAATGGAATTCTCAATCAAAACCTTTTTTTTTAACTAGCTGACGCATACTGCATACCGTTCTTTTACTTAACAGTTTATGTGACTTTTCATTCCCCCACCATTTCTGTAAGCACATACCTGAAAGAATCTATTTTCATATCTTGAACAGATGTTCCCTGTGTATATGTGTGCAAACCAATTGTCCCAGTGAACGATAAGAGGTGTACACATTTTAATGGCATTCACTGACACGTAGCAGTAGATATGCTGAGATATTTCTGACTTAAATACCGCTGAGCTGCATATTGCAGTTAGTGTGGAATAACCAAAGAAAGTGTATTATGTCAGTGAGAGAATTCGCGTAAGTACTTGCAAGGTCGTAACTCTGTTTGAAACATATACAACAAACAACTAAGACATCGGAGCAACACAGAGGAAAAGCTGGCTACATAAAATAGTGATGGCCTTTGATATCAAACCCGCTGAACATACTTTAATTAGGTGCTGAGACTAAAATCTGTAACCTTCAAAGGGTTTGTGTGTTGCATGCTCACAGCTGCTCGGAGGAGTGCACAGATGGACATACAGACTGTTGTCCAGCTAGGCCGTGGGAATAGCTGCAAATTAAGCATTTGGTTACCATTTCCAAATATGGAATATGCCTGTCAGCTTTCAAAATAAATGGGTCTTTATGTCCAGATCCCAGCGGTGTTTATGAACGGGGATGAGCTGAGGGCAGGCTGGCATGTCCGCCTGTGGATGGGGGCCAGGATCCGACCCAGTGAGGAGCGCCAGGGTCAGACGCAGCCCCGGCACAGCTGGCCAGGGCCGCGGCAGGACATCAGCTGGGACCTTGGCTCAGCAGGGCCCATGGCCAGGCAGGGCAGGGCGGTGGTGGGGCTGGAGACCAACGACATTGCTGGACAGCCCAGAGGGGCTGACATGGGGTCTTGGGCCCAGGGGTGGGTTTGGAGGGGCACGGGTGGGGCTGATCAGGGCTGTTGAGGCCTATTAGTGCTCTCAGGTCCCTGAAAGTGGCCTTCCAATGCAGCAGTCTATTTCTTCCATTAATTGGAGAAAAGAGAAAAAAGACTCTGAATAGGGCAGTCATCAGAACAAAACATCCCTCCCTGACAGGTTTGCCCTTCATTCTCAGTCTAATGGCCTTTTTTGTCTTCAAGGTCTTTGTCATTCTCAAGCGCTTACAAGTAAAATCGAAATTTCAGTTCTTCTAATTGCACTACATCTCAGTAGTTTATGAAATTACCTTTCTTTTTTTCATTATAATACTAATCAGAATACTATTTTTGTATTTGATGTTTCCTATTGATCTAGCAATATATTGCCTACATCAATTGCTACAAGGCTTATTATTGTCATTATTATCATTAAATATTTCAACCATGGTGAAATCCAAAGGCCTCATACTAGGGCAGGAATCATTTGTAGTGGATGCTGTGAAAATACAGAAGAGGATTTCTGGAGTTTCCTTTAAAGTTTCATCTGTGCTGATTATCTAAACCCTTTATACAGTCAAAAATAATATTTCTGTTTGAAAGTGAAACTAGTTTTGATGGCAAGAGTATCCCACCCGAAAAACTTTAGAAGGGATTCTCTAATAATTAGTGTGCTTCCTTGTAACTGATCACATGCACAGTTTTCATATACTCCACTGTAATAAACACAACTCTTAAGAACACTAACAGCATGACATTTCCCTTAAGATGATAATATAGCTGAAGAAGAGAAAGTTTGTCTTGCATAGACTACAGCTTATATGGTCTCCCTAGAAGATATTTGAAACATTTTTGTTGCTTCTTCATCTTACTATCTCAAAATCAGGTACACAATATTTTTTAAACAATGCTGAGTGTTAAGACTAACTTACATTTGGAGATGAGTTCTGCAGTCTGACATAGGGACTATGCAGTGCTCTGTGCAGCAGACAGCTGTCCTGCAGATGTCTTGAGTGATCACTGGAAGATTCATAGAAGAGAGATTCCTCTGAAGATTAAGATTTGGCAGGAGAAGGCACCATGGTAGGTACCTTTAGAATCACACTAGTTCTTACCTACTGGCACAGTCCACAAAAGCTCTTGACAATTACTATGGATTGAAATAATCAGTTTTCCCTTACCAGTGCTCTAGAACAAGCCAGTTCCTGAACACATGCTGTGCTGGAATGAACTTAAAACAGCCATTACAGTCTTCTCCTCAAGGTACACAGAAGTTTCCATTTAAATATACAGCACAAAAGATGAAGTCTAAAGTTCTTCACATTTAAAATAATTAAAGAGAGAAGAAGAAAATTATTTCCAATTTTAAATACTCAGGAACTTTGGGTTCTTTTTATAGTAACAGGAGAAAGACAGGCTTCCCCATAGTGTAAACCAGAGCAGGAAACTAACTTGTGTATTTTAACATGCTAGCTTCTTAACTGAGGTATCTATGCTAGGAGCCTAAAACTTGGCGATATGAATGTCTGCTCCATACCTTCTTGCTATAGGCCATTAGATAAATTGTTAAAAAAGTACAATAAAAATCTCCCTGAGAGTGACTGAGGATATGTATCAGTAACTCTCAGCTTTAGCCTACTATTCTCAAGCCAATGACAACATTATAGAATTAAAAATATTGTAGTATTACAAACAACAGTCCCAGAACAATGTATCATTTTTATTTGCATTTCTTGCAGCTTTCTGGCATCATATTTTTCCCCTGGACACAAGGTCAGTAACCTTAATGAAATACCAAAAGATACGTTTTATATACAATTCTAGCACTTCTAGTTTAAGACAAAAATGCTGTAAACTTCTTACTGCAGACCGGATTATTGGCTGTTTGTAAAGAATCCCACTTGGGAGAGCAGCTGGTGCATCAGTGAACCCCGTGCCCTTGACTTTATGTATAACCTATTATTTTAGGATGCTGTTCTGAGATACAAATAAAGAGCAGACACTTTCTGGAAGTACTACCAAGATTAATAATCACTAACTGAGTCTCAACAGTTATCCAAATATTTCACATGTATTGCTCAAAATATTTCCCTCACCTACGGTAAACATACACATGAAATCACAAGTAATCATGTTTGCTAGGTCAATACCAACTTCGGGTACGTGCAGCTTGCCTGGGGGAGCAGACCCGGTTCCAGATACTCTGCTCGTGCTTCTGAAAAGCCAACGTGAGTGGCATGGGATATGGGGTGAAGGCAGCTGCTGCAGGAAGAAGCTGGGGAGAACAGCTTTAGGTGCAGTCATCCTGGCTCCCTCAGTCTCCCACCAGGTCTCCAATCCAGCTCTGGTCTCTTCCCCTATTCTTTGATGTGCTGTGCCCAGTGCTTGATCCTCATATTTTCAAAGCATTCAGAATGAATTAGATTTAATTACAGTAATAACTAGAAACTGACCAAGATCAGGTGTGGGAATAGTAAAAGGTTCAGGCCCTAAATAAATTGAAAGCTAACATATAGAGAAATGACAAGGGAAAATACGAGAACATGAAAATATTTCACTATTAGTCATGCCACAGTCCACTGGAGCTACTGTGCATATTGCATAGAGAGATGTAATTTACGCTGTTCTTCATTTCTTTGTTTAGCAGTTTGTCTTGGAGGCTGTAATCAAGAGCAGCATCCAATGACCTATGCAAACACATCATAAAATGTAATCTCTATCCTTAAAGTGTCTGACGTAGTAGAAGTACTTCCATTGAGCTGCTTGTGAGTTATTACGATTTTGTAGCTGAACATTTCAAATAAGTGATTCTCTAACTTCATGGAAAAAAGATCTCTTATTTCTCAAATGAACTCTTCATTCATTATGAATGATTTACCAAGCTCTGTTCCTGATTACCAGTGCCCTGGAAGTCACAGCAAGCAAACTGGTGACACCGCTTAATTCTTTTGATGAAGTCTTTCAGTAATCACCTTTACCACTAGATTTCTTCCCCCCCCCCCCCCCCCCCCCAGATACTCCATTCCTTCATTATTTTCTGGATTAGGACCAGATTCTTTGTCAGCCTGTGTTTTCCAGGATCTCATCTATAATACTTTGAATTGGCAGACTTCTTTGGTACCAAATGAGGTCTTTGATACTATTACTCTCCTAAGAACATTGCCATACCCTTCTCTAACAAATTTCAATAGGCGTTTTATGATACATTGTCCTTTGTTAGCTTGTTGCACAACAAAGTAAAACCCCACAGATTTTAACCCATATAGAGAAATTTTATAACCTTTTGCATGAGAATTTTTTTTTGGTAAGGGCAATGCACATCTTAGGTTCTTAGCACTCCATTAAATAGATAGGTCTTGAATTTTGAAAGGCCCTGGAGAAGAAAAGTGTCCTTTTATAAAACTTGCAGCTGCCTTTTGGAAAATGAAAATCAACAATGGATTTTTTGAGTAACGAATTGTTATTCAGAATGACTGACCTGCTGCACTTATTCAAACTGAGCATGGAAAAAAAAATAATTGGGCTGCCTAACAATGGTATTTAGCATCAATATACAGTTAGAGTCTTCATTACTTAAGCTATGGATAGAAGTGACATTGTAGCACTCTATTACCATACTACTGTTCTGCAGAACATTTTGAAGTTTAACTGCAAAATAACAAAACAATTCAGTGTATAGAAAATCCATTAAGGCTGTACAATACTTGAATGAAGATGTGTTTACAAAGGCACTATTCAGAACATGGAAATACTTTCCTTTATTCACAATTCAGAACCCAGGGTCAGTGCATTTCTGCACTGTCTCTTAGCCCCTAACCTTACAAACATCAAAAGAGATTTTCCTGTTATGTCCTTGACTCTGCAGTCTGCTTATAACTGTGCCTTCAAAGTGCACAAGTGAATTTCACTGTTTAAAAGAATATGTAACTGCTGGTTTTAGCATTTAGCCTCGTTCATAAAATACACAGTCTATAACCTATCCTGCAATTTAAATGCAAATAATATTTAAACAAGGCTAATCTGGAGGGCTTTTGTGTATAGAGTGATATATGGGAAGGAGCTGTTTAAGGTGCAATAGTTTACCACTATGATTTCCTTTTCACATCAATCATCTCTCCAAATGGTTCAACAATTAAAATGGTTCATGGCTGCAGGGACTATGACAAACTAACTTCATCATTTAAATACCCATGATAGTACCTTTGAGCATAAGAAGCTGATAGAAAATGATAAAATGTTAATTACAAGTTGTAAGCAGAATGAAATACCTCTATTCATCAGTGACCTGCTGATTAGAAACAGAGCTTGCTTATACACCCAACATACATACAGCAAAATATTCTTGTGGTGGAGGTTGTTCTTATTTAATGCTTTTCGGTATAAATCAGACATGGCCAGATCTGCTCGTTGCTGGAGGAAACACATTTTTACTTTCCTTTTTCATCTTAGTACAAGGATTTAGTAGAGTAACTGTCCCTCCACCCAGAGAAGATATCAAAATGTTAATCATGAAAGTGGGATTTTTCATCCTTTCATAAAACAGTATTACAATGGATATGTCACGATCAGCCATTTCTCTGAAATGCACTTCATGCTTTTGTCCAGTTCAAAAGGGACTGCTGACACTTATTTTTCCATCTTCCCAGATGGCTTCTTAGCTTTGCAGTGTCAATTTAAATTGATGCTGATACAACCCAAAGAGGATATTTTTTTCCCTGTCCTGCAATCAGGATAGTGATTCTGAATTGTGTTTAAAATGATTCTCCGCTTTCCCTTTCCTTGGCTGTAAACCAATTCTCATTATTTTAGAGTACACTGTGACCATGTTCTAAAAAATATCATGAGTCACTTGGATGGTTTATTTTATCTGAACTGTAGAAATGAACTGTAATATTGTAACAGGAATTAGACATCTACAAAAATATTTTTGTTAGGATTTAGACTTAGAATGGGAATAATTTTTTTTTTAAGTAGAGAAGTAGACCTTATTGTAAACACATTTATACCTGTTTTCTATAAATATAACCTCAGTTCCTACAGGAATATTTTTCTGGTGCGTATTTCCATGTGCAGTTACATAAATTGATATTTAATCTATATAACAAGGTGACCTTTTTTTTCTCCCAAGCAACACCTGTGAATTAATACTCTATAACTTTGCCTTATTATTTCCTCTACTCTTTTTTAACTTTTTTCTCTACTCTTTTTTTTTTTTAAAATTAAACTATCCCTTGCCTCACCATACTTCTTTGCTAACAAAGGCACCTTTCTGCCTATGATCACTTTCATTTTCCAGTTTTTCCTTTTTCTTTCTATAACTGCTTTCCCACAAGCTAATCAATACTTGGAATATAAGCATTAACACTTCCATGCTGCCAAATCCAATAACTGTAGGCTACCTGTGAAACTTAGTTTCTTACAAGCAAAATGATAAACCAATATACAGCAGTAGGAGTTTTCAGGCATATACCCTGACATTTGAAACCAATGCAATAGCGGTGGGAGTTTGGAGAAGAATAGTACAATGAATAAGCAAGAAAAGTCGGTCTACAACAAAACGCTATTTCAGGACAATATAAAAAGGAAATGAGAGCTCAGAACAAAATGTAGAGCAAGCATTTCCTTGCTTTATTCTCAAAAACTTTTTTGTTCAAATGAAGAAAAAAGTCAAAAAACATAGCAAATCTGAAAATGAAATGTAGTCTGTTGATTATAGAGATATTTTTTTAAATCATCAATCGTTTTTGAAGTTCATGACTTTTATTCAGGAGTACATTTCATATTAAAGCTGCCTTTTTAATGCTGCCAAGGTTTTCACCTTAAGTGTTTTGAGATGACTGTTACAAGGTCTCTAAGTTGTCTGGCTGTTGGATTCTTTGAGGAAGGAAGACAGATTGATATGCTGGATAACTTGTTCAAAATATCTGTGGAATCCATTGGCATCTCAGCTAGTCACAAACCTATTGTCCCATAAAATAGAGGGAAAAGTAACTTCCACAAGTCATCATTCCTACTTTTAGCAGCAACTGAGAAAACAGATGAGTTTACTGATGTGAACTCAAATGTAGGAAGTATGCATAAAAATGCCAAGTTTTGCAAACAGGAGAAATTTGATCACAGAAAGATGTTGGAATACACCCGGAGTCATGTAAATTGTTCAGTGTCCAGCTAATACAGCTGGGTAGTAGGGCACTTGGCTGAATTTGTTGTTATTTAGGCCGTTAAGACAAACTTGGATGAAGACTACTCACAAGAAGTCCATAGCACTAAGTCACTGGTCTTCCTGAAATACAAAGGAAGAGCAGAAAAGGTGAGAGAATCTGGCTCTCTTTGGAGGTTAATACTAACCTATTTATGAACTAGCAACACTACTAAGATTTTGAGAACTGGGTTGGTCTGGACCTGGGCACAGAAGTTAGGATCCTCCTTGCTGCACAAAATGAATACTGTCTACAAAACATGTGCTTTCTGGACAAAGATAACTGTTGCTTTGTCATTAGTCATTATTCTTGGAACATTTAGTGTGGGGAAGACTATTTTGAGTACGTTAGGTGAACCACCTTGTCTTGTATCGATACAGAATTAGATCTGTTGTTATAGGTAAGTTGAAAATGAAGAAATGGTTAATTTAAAACACATTTTAATTAAAGCACAGCAAACTTTTTTTTTTTTTAAACAGCTCTGAAGTCAAAGAGGATCATGTGGATCCTGTTTGGATAATATTCCCTTGCAGAGCAGCAGCTTTTTCTTCCTTTGTTTTTTTTAATACTCAAACAATAAAAGATGTACTTATGTTCCCATCTGATTCTGAACTTCTGCAACAGAGGATTGATAATTATGTCATTTAGCAGTGGATGCCCTTACCAGTAAAATAAAGGAAATTACTTATCTTAGAATGTTATTGTATCAGGCACAACAAAGACAGACTAACCTAAGTATTGTATCAGTGCAACAGGCACTTCAGACTGTATCCTTAGAAATAAAACGTTTATTACCTTCACAGTTAGCATATTGATGAAACCAAGTTAATTGTAGATATGCTCTAAGAACTACCTTCTGGAATATTAACTTTCAATCGAGTAACTTTGCTAGTGTCACCTAAATAGTCATAGAATCATAGAATAGAATCATAGAATCATTTAGGTTGGAAAAGACCGTTAAGATAATCGAGTCTAACCATTAACCTAACACCACTAAACCATATCCCTAAGCGCCATGTCTACAGGTCTTTTAAGACCTCCAGGGATGGTGACTCAACCACTCCCCTGGGCAGCCTGTTCCCATGCTTGACAACCCTTTCTGCCTTCTACTCCAGACAGGGCTGTAACACCTTGGACATGAAACAAAGGTATAACAAGCCTCCTGTAATCTATAATGTTAGTTTCTGAAAAGATTATAAGGTCTACTTTTCAAAAGGCAAGACAGAAAAATCCAGGTAATTATTTTCTGCAAGTTTTATCTTTCCAGTTTCATCTTCCAGTTTTAGTCTGTTGCATAAAATATATTTTTGGTGATCATCTGCTGGCATCTGTTATGTTCAGAATCTGAAAATAGCTGCTTCACAAATATTCGTTTCCTTTTGTTCTTGGCAATCTGAGCATAAGTGTCTAAACATGCTTTGTATCTTGTTCAGACTGAACAATGAAATTTAGTGTCTCAAGTTTTCCAGTGGGGCCACGTTGATAATGAGAGGAAATGATGAATTAGGACAAAGTAGTTCAGAAATGATGCACATCTCTGGTCTTAGTATGATAACAAATCCAGCCTCCCAAGTAACCAAGAACTCCGTTATATATAGAGAGAGTGTGTGTCAAGAGCAAGTGGGAAGCCAAAGGAAAGCTCTCATCTGTCCTGAGCTCACTTAAGTTAGCAACATTTCAGGACGCTTTGAATGAGTATAATCTTCAGATATATACAGTTACATCTGAAACTAATGTTTAAATACAGTATTTAATACATTTTTTCTACTTCACAGAACTACACAGAACCACCTAATGGTTGAGGTTGGAAGCGACCTCTGGAGGTCATCTGGTTCAACCCCCTCCCCCCACCCCCGTGCTCAAGAAGAGCCATCTGGAGCCAGTTGCCCAGGACCATGTCCAGACAGTGTTTGAATACCTCCAAAGATGGAGACTCCACAACCTCCCTGGGCAACCTGTGATAGTGTTCGGTCACCGTCACAGTAAAAAGTGTTTCCTGATGCTCAGGGGGACCCTCCTGTGTTTCAGTTTGTGCCCATTGCCTCTGGTCCTGGCTCTGGGCACCACTGAAAAGAGCCTGGCTCCATCTTCTTCACACCCTCCCTTCAGGTACTGACATACATTGGTAAGATCCCCCTGAGCCTTCTCTTCTCTAGACTGAACAGTCCCAGCTCTCTCAGCCTTTCCTCATAGGAGACATGCTCCAAACCCTTAATCATCTTTGTGGCCCTTTGTTGGACTCTCTCCAGTATGTCCATGTCTCTCTTGTACTGGGGAGCCCCAAACTGGACACAGTCCTTCAGGTGTGGCCTCACCAGCGCTAAGTAGAGGGGAAGTATCCCCTCCCTCAACCTACTGGCAAAACTCCTCCTAATGCAGCCCAGGATACCATCAGCCTTCTTTGCTGCAAGGGCACGTTGCTGGCTCACAGTCAACTTGGTGTCCGCCAGGACCCCCAGGTCCTTTTCTGCCAAGCTGCTTTCCAGCTGGGTGGCCCCCAGCATGTCCTGGTGCCTGGCACAGTACTCCCCAGGTGCAGGACTTTGGAATTCTTCTTGTTGAACTTCATGAAGTTCCTGTCAGCCCGTTTCTCCAGCCTGTCAAGCTCCCTGTGGATGGCACCATAACCCTCTGCAGTATCAGCCACTCCTCCCAGTTTTGTGTCATCTGCAAACTTGCTGAGGGTACAGCATCTGCTCCATCCAGATCACTAATGAAGATGTTAAACAAGATCAGAGCCAGTATTGACCCCTGGAGTACAGTGCTAGTTACTGGCCTCTGACTAGCTTTTGTGCCACTGATTACGACAAAAGTTGGTTGGCTTTCAGTGCAAATTTCTTCACTCATACAAGCTTTGTTGGAGGGCAGGGAAGAGATTTAAGCAACATTTGCCTTTGTAAGAGGAATCACAAAAAAGGGAGCAGTACTTGCCTATGTAAGCATACATGTCATGAGACATCTGAAAGGGCTTGGGAGAAGAGTATTTTCCCTTGAGTAACCTTTTATGATAGTCACAACACGCTGTTCCCACTGTTACATTAAGTTAATGATAAAGTATACAAATTCAGAAAAACTTCTAAAACATTAAACAAAATCAATAGGCATATCAATTATTTACAGTCTAATGGGGAAAAATTCCCTTTAAGTTGAGAAGGATCTATGGCATAAATATAAAAATCAATATGCTGTAGTCATAAGGGACAGTCAGTTTGCAGTATGCTGAATATTTATGAGCTCTCCAGAATGAATGAATTCTACAAACAGTGAATGAATTCTACAGACAATGGCGATGATCCATGAGTGATCCTGTGATTTCTTCTTGTAATCACAATGTTTGAACATGAAAGGATGTGGCAGTTGTAACTCAATACTCATCAAATTTGACAGAAAGCAGTTAACTGAGGAAATTTTTTTTTTCCAAAATGCTTTCTTCTTAAACTACCCTTTCCCAAATGGCTTTGTGCCCCACTATTACTTGTAAACCAACTTGATGTTTTCTTCAAAATGAAAGCATTTTCATATGACAAAGTTTTTTTCACTTGGGACAAATGCCTCTTGATCTTGGGCACCTGCAGATACAGTTATTCCATAATTTCATGTTCCTTCAAAACTGACAAAAGAACTTACTTGGGATTTTGCCACTACTGGCTTCCTCCACCATTTTGCTTCCCAAGCCAATGGTGTCCTAAGAACCTCTGCTTTGGCATACTTCAATGAGCTGGAGATGCATAGGCATTGACAATGAGAGATATCTCTTTGACATTAATCCAGCAAGCTAGAGATGCCAAACTGGTGAAGGGGCCATTGGGTTAGCAGAATATCAGAAAGATGGAATTGCTGAAACATAAAATTGTACTCCAGTGTTACAAGTGCTGACCTGGTAGTAACTGGTCAGAAAGACCTAGCCTCACCTCACTCCCAGAATGCCATAGTTCTGTTTTTGACCTAAGGGAAGCTTCTGCCATGACATCAGGTCACCAGAATGAATGAGAGATGCACAGAAACTTTAAGTAAACCTAATGTGACATTCTGTTTTTAAAAGCCTAATGTGACAATAGACCATCACAGAACCGTGTTTCATAATCCCAGTTTTCCTGCACTAGGGAAATATCAATAAGCCTGTATAAAATACCCCCCCCATCCATATAATTTCCACCAATCCTTCCCAGTCCCCAAACACATGCAAAATGGGAGATTAGATGTTTTTAAGAGCAGCATTATCTCTCTTTATTTCTATCAGCTTTTTTTTTTTTTTTTAAATTTCATCCACATCATCTTCCAGAGGGTGTGCATCTGTGGTTGGGAGGGGTGAAAAAGGACAGCCTTTTTCAGCCCTTTCTCCCAGGAGTTTTCAGTAACACTGAGAACTTATCAGCTGAGCAGTGAACAAAGTAAATGTTTCTCACATTCATCTACGTTTTAATTGTGTTAGAGATACAAAAGAAAAACAAGAAAGAAACAGACAAATCAGCAATTTCATTTTTAATTTCCTAACTTTTGCAAAATAAGATTTTAAAAGGTAGAGTTCTAATGAAAAACATTTGACTAGCTCTAATCCTGTTGCTTTCTTCGTCTTCTACCCTTCCCACATTGTTCCCCCATTTATTTTAAACTACACAGTACTCCATTAGTAAAATCTCACAAGACTTTCAATGAAAGACTGAGCATAAAAATGGGAAGCATGCATGTTTCGGAAACCAAATGTAATTGTTAGGTTATGTGATTGAAGGCTAATCACCATAAAGGTAAATCAAGGATCAGAGGAACAATGACATGCAGGGGAACCCTAGGAACTTAATCAGTGCAAATGGATCACTGCCTTTCTCGACTCCTCTGGGGCTACCTGGGAAGAAGAACTGGTCCCTTGTCGCTGCTGGGAAACACACCAAGATGAGCCAACCAAAGAAACTCCCAGAATGTGTTGCAGACACAGAGGGGTTATTGGCAATAGGGTTCAATATGGGATGCAAGTGAAGAGCATTTGGGGATTGTACAAAATTTACTATGGGATATATTATGAGTTTTGTGGGAATGTAGAATACGTTATAGGATATCCAGAAGGACAGAATGCAAGGAAATGGAAAGATCAAGATGTGCTGGGGGATGGGTGAGTGGAGGACAACAAGCATGGGAAAACAGCTGAGAAATTTCTGTTTCTACTTTCTGTGTGGGTGCTCTCTATTCTAAATGGGTATGGGTGAGCGCTAGTTAACATTGAGCTGGAGCAGCCAGAGAGTAGGACAGGAGGTCTGAGTGCAACCAGAGTGTGGCAACAAACACTAGAAACTCATGTGTTCACATACTAGGAACTGGGGAGCTTATGGGGTCAGCTGAGCATCTGAAGCCAGCTACTGGAGTGATACAAGTTGTGTACACATACACGCATATCCCACAAGTGGACTTCAGTGCTGATCAGTTAGAGGGGAGGAACAGGATCAGGCCATCCATGCTGTTTGTGAGTGGGGTGTGTGTTTACATCAGTGCCAATTAAAGCACAGTTTTCTGTTGGTGTTGATCAGTGTGGCTGGCTGTTCATGCGTGTGTGTATCCACCAGTGGGGAACCTGCTCAGCCTTGCTACAGGCTCCAGCTGGAGGCACTGAGCCACTGCAGCCTCACATCTATCACGCTACTAGATTGAGCAACCCCTAACAATAATCAGTATAACCTTATCTAGAGCTTGCTCTTGTTGCCAACACTAGCTAGTAGAGATGTGGTAAAATAGGTTACCTAACCCCAAGGTAACTGCATTCTATTAAAAAGTGTATGCAACAACCCATTCATCACACATGGAACACACTATAATGATTCCTGTTATATCTCTGCTTAGAAATTAAGAGTGGCAGTAATTCAGCACATAGCAGTGATCTGCTGGCGCCTGATTCAACATCCAACTGTCTCACCAGCACTCAGAAGTTTCCTTTTAGCAGCTGAAAAATCCTTTTTTGGCTTACCTTAATGGACCCCAGTAGCAGCATGAGGAAGCCTCAGAAAGCTTCTTTTGTTCCTCTAGCCATCTGCCCGCTCTTGAAACCAGTCTCTTCAAATCCCTACAATTATTGCCTTTTGTTACTATCATGGATTGTCACAGGTCCTAGAGTCTACTATGAAAGATCTTCTATGGGCTACATTAAATCAGTTTCTGGTTTTGTACACCTCCTGGATGTCCTCCCCCTGTCACAGAAGAGCTAAAAATTAAATAGGTAATCAAGTATCTCTAAGACATATGTGCCAGACTAGTTTACAACTTCTATTGCACTCACTTCTTTTTATGAAGCAAGTCTTTGAAATGACTCTCAGCTACTTTTATAACAGTAATGACAAGCCTATTAAGCGATTAATGCAATCATTTAGCTAGAAAGTCAAAGTTTACCAGGTAAGGGGACATAGAATACTGTGTTGTAAGAGAAATTTCAAGTTTACAATGGTGAATGTTTCTATGCTATCACTGTTTAGAAACATGCAGCTTTAAATTCAGACAAAAATAAGGTAAAAATGTCTTTTGTAGAATGGTTAATCCCAGCCTGGATGAATAAAGAATTTTCAATTAATAGATGTGAAGAGAATCTTATTTAATGCCATGATTCCTTCCTGAAAAGATTAGAACTATTTTACAAATTACTTTATTTGCTATGCAGTAGATATAGTTAAAAAAATTGCTTTCTTCAGATAGAAGCACTTTTCCACCCAGTTCTTAGTAATATGATTTTCTCATATTAGGACAACCTTTGTAGGTTAGACTTTACCAAGGAAGAAGAATAGGTAGTATTCATGCTACATAAGAGTCCAACAATTTTAGTAGAACTGGTTTTTTTTTTTTCAGTTGTCTGTAGCAATCTCTAAATAAGGCAGTCCAGTGCAGTTTAAAAATCGTGTTTCTGTTAGAGAAATACTGTTATAAATGATCAGAGACACAAAAACAGCTTTGAGAAAGATGCTTCAGAAGGCCATCTTCTCACATCCCAGGCAGACTCCTGGCATATAGGCTTCCAAAGTAGCTGCATTAGAAACTGATGTGTTCCTAAACAAGGATCTCTGGTTGTTTATTTGCCCTTCATAAACCCCGAGGCATATTATTACCTTGCCTGTTAAACCTCCAGATCCTGGTCTGGCAAAACATAGCCTTTGAGTTGCAATGCCAGGGAATAAAGACAAAGTCTCTTCTCAAATGGTTTTAGGTGTGAAATCTCTGGTACTTCATTAATGTTTTGACTTGAGGGTTCTAAAATCACATCACTCAAGATTCCTTCTATAAAATCTCTTCGAACTTTTTAGTATAAAATGGATGATTTGAAACAATCCTAAAGAAGGTATTGACAGCTTCTCATGTATATTTGATAGGTACTTTCAAAGACTCAATTAACCTTCTATCACTCTTGGGAAGGACAGTTTTCATTTGTTTAGAAAAAGTTAGCTTTGGTGGTCAGTGAACATAAAACTGTCCTTTTATAATTAGTTAAATTTATTTGCTATTAAATACAAAGAGAGAGAAAAACACATTACCCGTTTGACAGACAGTTTACAAACATGTAGACTGGTAGAGAACTGCACAGTGCTAGAATAAGATTACTAGTAAAATCAACTATTTTGACCCTTAACTGCTTTTGCTCTGTATACTCAGAAAACATTTTAACCAGAAAGCCAAGCTTTAAGTTTTTTCTTCAGAATTTTTATTTTTTCCTCCATACATTGACATTCCACAGATAGTTTTTGAAACTTTCTCAGTCAAATATTTTGCTGAGCTCTTTTTCCTGTGTATTTATCAAAAAATGCCTGAAGCTGAGCTGTACACCTCTACTTCTCAGGAAAAAGATCTATTGGCAAATGAAATTTGCTCTGATATGATATAACATGTTCAATCAGACAAAGAGTCCAAATACCAGTTTGCAGCAACTATCAACTGTAGCTGAGAGGGGGTGAGGTTTCTTTGGTGTTTTTTGGGTTTTTGGGTTTTTTTTAAGAACTAGAGTTCTTTTGAATCTTTTCTATAGCTTCTGCAATAACTTAATTTCTCATAAAGTCTTCTAAGCTTCAGATATGCACAATCCTCATTAGACCTTTCATATGAATTATCATGTTACTTAAAAATATGAACACAAAAAGAAAGGCTGAACTTAGTCTTAGTCTAACAGAGACAGTGAATTTTAAATAAATCTATTCGCTTATTCCTTTTTCTTCTGTAGTTCATTTCTGCTCTTCTTCTTTCCGGCTAAAGGTCTGCTCCAAAGTCTGTTCCATTCAATAATAGTCTTCCCACTGATTTCAGTAGACAACACTTCGGCAGCTAAGAGTTTTGTTGATGCATTTACATTTTCTGATCTAAATTAATTGCTTACAGCTAATTTATTGCAGTCATGAAAAACCAACCACTTTCCAATTCTTGGCTTTTATAGACCAGCTAGCATTTTGGATTGAGAAGATAAAAGCTGCTAAAGAATCAATTGGCTGAACAAGTAGAATGAATGGAAAAACATTAGGAAAGCTCAATGATCTACTACATTAACATTAAACATCAATAAGAACAGAGAAGCAAAGTACATGCAGTTTTCTCTTATACATAAGGAAGAGGTTAGATAGAACCCAAAAGTACAAGAGATCTGGCTTAAACCCCTTAACTCTGAAAACAAACAAGTGAGGAATCTTTCACAGACTTTGACTAAGCTTTTTTTTTTCCCTGCTTGTATAAGAAAAAAAAAATAAATTAAAAAGCTTCTGAGTTTCTTTGAAATATTGTTTCTAAATATTATTACTATATTTGTGAATCTTCCTAACCTTACAGCTAGCTACATATCCACCATCCTCCTCATGCTCATTACTTTCCATTTAGGGCAAGACAAGCTTTTATACATTCCTTAATTAGCTATAATGAGCTAATGGCAATAGCCATCTGCTCTGATTAAGTGAATCGGTTACAAGAGCGGTTTGTACTCACCTCAAGTTTGCTCAGTGGTCTTAGGAGTTGCATGTAAGAGCCCTTCTCAGAGAGATATTTCTATCTCTCCTAGTTGAAAACATCTAGTACAAAAGTTGTCCTGTGAGAAGTTACGTGGTCTCGCGCTTCCGGGTTCGGATTAAGATTAGAGGAACAGGGGAGCTGCTCAGCATCACAGTCATAGCTGCCTTAGCTTGCCTTTTCATAGCTATTTAAAAGCCAAAACTCCTAGTAGTTTCTTAAAAATCTTTGAAAATCCATGTTCTGTAAATAGACTTCAGAGTCTAAGAATGTTTTTTTCTATACCAGTGAGAGAAGATAGGACAACGGAGTTTCAAAAGTCTTTTTCAGATTTTCAACATGCCTTTTTCGTTGTAGGTAGGTAATAACAGAATAAACCTGTTAATCTTTTCTTAATTCACTTTGAGTGGTCAAATTTACACTCTGAGTAATTCCTTTTCAGTTATTTCCATATATTGTATGCTTGATTTCATTGTGTAAAGATTACCATTTATTTTTACGTATTTATATACAAATCATATGTAAATTGTACAAGTTTTATTCTTAGTAGGAAAGAGACATCTGCCAGGTACAATTACATAGGAAATGGAGGTAAAGTCTAAAAGGCTTCATTTTATTCCTGTCTCTGTTAGTGGCCTACAAAATGTTGCATGAGTTGCTTTCTGTGCCTTAGTTTTCATTCTCTGGTAAAAAGGGAAAATGGGATAACATTTAATTCCTCTATAAAGCACTTTTTGTTATTTATAGAAGCTAATACTACTTAGCAAGAAACTATGAAGAAAATGTCTTAGTTGCATTTCTTTTCTGTGCAGGCCTGGCATTTCTTCTGTATCCAGAATGCTGGAGAAACTGAAAGATGACTAGATGCCTGGAAAATCAAGGCAATATGTGAGTTAGTCTTGGATGTGCTTATTTTGGTGAAAAACGTGGAAAATAACCTTAATCATGTCCCCCCAAAAGTATAATTTCTTGGTAATTCTTGATTCTTATTACACCAAGATTAGGATGATAACTACCAATTAATACATCACCAGTGACAGTTTGGAGCTTTCTAGTGTGCTGTAACGATTTACGGAGTGGCAGATATTAAGACTCTAGAACTATGTTTCTACAAAAAATATTTTATTACAAAATCTGTAATGAGTACAGAGGAATGCAATTTTTTATTTTTTTTTATTTTGACAAAACGTGCTCAACAGGAAAAATAAGAGGTGACACTAACAACTGATTCTCATTACATTATTCAAAATGTATTTCTCTGGACATTAGCTTCTGTAGTCTGGGTTGCTGTGACTGCATATAAATTATTAATTCATCTTTATTGAATATGACCATTTAAGAATCTAAATTACACATGTATAATACATATGCAACAATACTCAAACGGTAGATTTATTGCCTGCATTACATAAGAGAAATGAGGTTCATGGACTGTGTGCACTGAAATTGTAGCAAGCAATATTCTGCTTCAGGGCAGATAATGTAAAGTCAGATCTCAATAGGGAGGAAATTCTTGGTTGTCTCAGTTCATCACCTGTAAAATATGAAATTAGAAACCTTCCTTTTTAATATCTTTTTTTTTTCATATTTGATCAGTTACAAATAATTTGGGACACCCTTTATCTGTAATGTTCACAGTACAACCAATTTCAGGTGGAATCAGTGGATGCTACCATGGAAAATATAATTCATAGAATGATTTGGCTTGGAAGTGACCTTTAAAGATCACCTAGTCCAACCCCCCTGCCATGGACAGGGACATCTTCCACTAGATCAGGTTGCTCAAAGCCCCATCCAACCTGGCCTTGAACACTTCTAGGGATGGGGCATCCACAACTTTCTCCATCTTTCTTAAAGCCCCTTTATACATTGAAAGGCTGCAATAAGGTCTCCCTGGAGCCTTCTCTTCTCCAGGCTAAGGAATCTCAACTGTCTCACCCTTTCTTCACAGGAGAGGTGTTCTTGCCCTCTGATCATTTTTGTGGCTCTCCTCTGGACCCACTCTAACAGGTCTATGTCTTCCTTTAATTAATGTTCATAATACATGTTTTATTTACAGATTTGAAGGTAGAACGTACACAAATGAATTTCATAAAAATATATTTCCTTCCTTAATCATAGACAACCCAAAAGGAATTTCCAGCTCCAAAAACACTGGAAATTTGGAGAAGCCTGTTAAAAAAAAAAAGTGTCTGTCCTCCCTCTAAGAACATGTAAAACTGTAAAACTGTAAACTGTAGTAAACTGTTCATTGTTGCTTCTGACGTCTACTGGTTTTGAGTTCTACTGTTTTAAAATTACTTTCAAAATAATATTACTCATGTAATTTTGCAGAATCAACCACTGAAATAGAGTTAAATATATGATGTCGCAATTTATACAGTTAATGTTATTAGCAAACCAGTGGAAGTTGATAGATTTAATACTGGCTTCTTGTCTGAGAAATATTTGTTATTGAAAAACTTGCCACGCAAATCACTGTAACATCAGGTAAAGCAGATGCCTGTCTGAGCTTTTAACAAACTATGTATAAAACTTGATATATGGCTAACTGTATAATGAAGCAAACATTAGATGTTAATTCAGGTCACGAATAAAAGCTACTTGATAAAATTTAATGCCAAAGTTGAATTTTAAGGTGCTCTTGGGATAATTAATACCTGGAAGAATGAGTGAGACTATTCCATGTTTTAGATGACACTTAAAAATAACATGAGTGTATGGAAACTGATTGAATTTCTGTATTTCCTCCTCCTTGTCTAATACAAACCAGCCAGTTCATCTTTCCAGTTCTAACATGATGCTTTTTCTCAGCTGAGGTCTTAAAATTGTTCATTGCTGAAGAGTTTGCACTTGTCCTAGATGAGATAGACATTTTTCTATAGGAAGACAACTATAAAAAGCAGGGTCATATGTTATAAATAACCCAAAACAGAAGGGTACAATAAAAACTTTTCTGTTTTCATAACTATACTAGCCAGCTTCTCTCCTATTGCTCTAAAAAAAGAATGTGTACAAGGACAGAGAGTTATCCATTTACCTTATTAAAAGGGATGTGTGTTGGACAGAATTCATAATTAGGAACCCATTTGAAAATAAATCCTGCATTCACATTATTAGAAATGGACATTAAACCACTGACATGTTGTCTTGTTGATAAATACTTATTTTTAAAATAGTAAACATTGAACCTATTAAATGTACCAGAAGATGAAGATTGAATTATATTTCTCTGACAACAGTTAAGCTGGTGACAACTGATTTTTGTAGCCCTATTGAACATTAAGCCAGTGGATGCATTTGTGAGCAAGATTTGTGTAGGTAGGGTCAGGATTTGACCCTAGAACATTTACTATACTAAAACAGGAAGGAATTCGTTTATCAGGTAATATTTCATTAGACCCAGCAGCAACTCTGTCTCTACAGAACACTTACATTGCAAAGGATCATGTATTTCAAAGGTTACGTATTTCAAACAACAAAACAGTTAATTTCAGTGTGACATAAAAGCTTCAGCTATTTATGCAAGTACGGAATCTATGAGAGGGAATAATAACTGGAAATACTAAATAGAAAGATTTCTTAAGAAAAATGCTTGTAGAAACAGGTCAGTATACCAAGGTGGCCTTCGTTTAAGGAAACACCAGTCCTCCAGGATGACGTCAAGAACACAAATCTTCAACTCATTGCAGAAAGCAGCAAAGCGAAAGAGAGATAACAGATTTTTTTTTTTTCCCAAATATTATGTCTTCAAAAGAGAAAAAGAGTTCCCTAATGGTTTATCATGAAGAACACACCAATTGCTAAATAATTCTTATCTTAATACACTGTCTGAAATTCAGGCAGATATAACACTCCCTTGTGGAAATGGAGGAAGCAAATCTGAAATCAAATAAACCCCAGTGATTAAGTAATTTAATAGAAATCAGTTTCTGATTCCAGATGGCTACAAGGCAAATGATAACCTCAGAAAAAGTTTGGATAAATTAATTAAAATAAACATCTTTAATATCCATTGAATAGTATTCTGCTGACTTTGCTCTAGTATTCTCTTGGCAAACAACTTGAGTAATTAAGACTAAAGCCAAATATCGCTTCCTCCTTTATTTGACATATCAGTTTGGGCTCTATGTATAATGGATGTTCAATATAACATAGAAGGAAGAATAAGGTCGTAGGGTGGAATTACTGCAGGTTCAAGGTGGGCTTAGACAGAATGTTAGCACCTGTCTTTAAAACTGAGATCCAGAGTCTTCCCCCTCCAACTGCAATAAAATCTACCACATACCTAAATAAATTTGACACCTACATTTTGTATCACAGAGTTCTCTGTGTAGTTATATTCAGGTCTCTATGCATTTCAGCCCTGATCTAAATTCCTTCGCAAATTGGGCATCAGGAAGAGTTGTGCCCATCATCTATTTGTACCCCTAAGAGCAATGTTCAAGGCAAGTCCAGCACAAAGTCACTGTCCCTTTCACTAAAAACACAGCCCATGATAGTTTACACTTTTCTGAAAAAGCTTCTGTCTGGAAGCCCTCGATAACTGGATCCTTTGAAACCCATGTACACCTTACCCTTCAGAAAAATAATGTGGTCACCAGACTATCAAGTGGCCCGTGTAGAGAGAAAACTAGACCGCTGTGCCGCCAAGAGTGTGCGAAGGACAGGAGGAAAAGGGAGCCAGTCTATGGTTTAGTGATTACTGCAGTTAGGACAAAGGACTTTTGGCTTCTGGGTCAAGCTCCCTAGGATTATTTTTTAATCTGACTGCCTACCATTCAGAAGTCTGGAAAGCAATGGAAGGCTTCAAATACATGCAGAAGAGGAATATTAGAGGGCTACGTAAATTGTAAAAGTGATTCACATTTTATGACAGTTTAAATTTCCCAAGCGTTCATGAGAAAAGTGATGTGTTGATGTGACAATATTGTTGTCTGCAGTATGGTATCCCACAGCAGAAATAATACTATTGAGATGCTGTAAGCCCTTGAAAGAAAGGTCTTGAATCTTTGGAACAAAATGTAAATTTAAGCAGTGGATGATGCTTTTTTCAAAGAATTTGACATAAATTATTTTACTGTGTATACATGAGATTTGTTTAAATCGGTAAGAAAAGGATTTCGTAAGAGCATACAAACTGAGTTTTTCCTTTTTAATTTTTTTGTAGAAAGACACTTATTGTTCTACAGTATTCTTGAATTGGCTGCAACATTAAAACACAGTAATCAACTGAAGTAAGATGCTATCAGGATACTAAACACAGCAAGTGAAATGAAGCAGCTGCTACGATGATCAACAGGATTTGTATTTTTGCCCCCAAACAAATCACAAAGATAAACTTAGAGACATGAAGAGAAACTGATAAAGCTAAACCAATTTTGTTCAAGTTTTATATTAAACTTTAAAAAAAAAAATCGCACTGGCATGATTAAGTATGTGAAATTTAGAGTAGAAAATCAGCTTCTTTATGTTACTAACTAATAAGAAATTGAAAATATTGGATAAATGGATTGCCTATATCTTATTTCGCCAGTGGTATGATAGTGTAGTGCTCATGATGTTTTAGAAATGAGGTGTTCTCTGTGATTTCTTTATACTCCAACCAGATATTTGAGTCCAATTAGTATATCTGACAACCAGCGTCCTTTAGGATTCTGTAAATGTTACAGGCTGCAGAAATAAGTACTTGTTTGTTTTGATGACAAAAAGCAGTCATGATGATTTTATTCACAGAGACTATCAATATTCATTTAAAATAGTCACATGTGACTTTTTTAATACTAAGAAAAAACTGCAAAAAGTTGAAGAT